>NW_027555625.1:28286038-28443538 GCF_003287225.1 Phascolarctos cinereus | reverse complement strand
TAGCCTGGAGGTGTTTACTCGTCAAGTGGACCAAACCTCCTCTTAGGATTTTTCTTTTGATCTCTAATTGTCACAGGAAGACCCCTAATGTGTCCCTGTTCTTATTTATTTTTACCCACACTTTGTTCACCCTCAGCTGCTATTTTGTCTCTTTTGTAGGAGAAAATTTTGAGAGGTTGGAATTTTCTGACCTACTTCTCCATCTCCCCAGAATCCTCTCAACCTAATGCTTTTTTAAGGGTGTGTTAGGAGAAGCATAAAATGGACAACAATCCCACTATCATCTCTGGTACTTGGAGAATGATATCCAATTCCACATTTTAGTATGGTGATAAAAGCCACAGCTCTGAAGTTAGAGCACCTTGGGTGAAATCTCACCTTTCATGCTTACTTATGCAAGCCTTGGACAAGTCCCTTCACTTCATAGTGACTCAGTTTCCTCATCTATAAAATGTAAGAGGTTAGTAGATGGCTTCATAGGTCCATCCCAATTTTAAATCAATAACTCTAATCTTAAACTATTCAGTCTCTAGAGGAAGGAAGCCAGTATGATGAAGGGCGTGAATTCCATGCCATTTGAAGATTAAATGAAGGAACCAGAGATGTTTACAATGCATGAAATAAATGATTTAGAGCTATTAAGGATATCAAAGCTTATCTAGTCCAACACTCCCTTTAAAAACAAAAACAAACAGACAAAAAAAGAACAACAGTTGAGGGAATTGAAGCCAAGAGAGGTTAAGTGATTTAAACAACATCACATGAGTAGTAAATAAGAGGCCAAATTTGAACCAAGGTGATGTGGCACCAAGTTGAATGCTCTTTCCATAATATCATACTGCCCATCTTCAGTGTTTGAAAGGTTGTCATACTGAAAAAGCATTAGATTTTTTTCAACTTGGTCCTCAAGCATAGAGATAGGGACAAGGAGTAAATGTGGTGAATCGGCAGATTCTGGATGGGTAAAGGAAAAAAAAATCTTCCTTCCTATTAATATTGTTCCATAGTAGGCTGCTCTGCCTCAGGAGTTACTGAGTTCCTTATTACTGGAAGTGTTCAAGTAGAGCTCAGCTGCATGCTTATCTGATTGCTATAGGGTCTTTCTTTTAGTTATGACTTGAATGAGATGGGATTTGAGACTGCTTCTAAATGCAGAAATTCCGTAATTCTGGGACATGGAGAAGGAATTGGAAGAAATTACTTTTGTAGGTTCTGTCTCCCATAATTTTTAATCCATCACTTTTTAACAATCCCTATTCTGCAAAATAAAGATGTCCCACACACATATATTCACAGGTGTATATATACATCGCATAGAGAATGCAATTTCTTATTCCTACTTGCTTTGTCCCAAATATAGCTGCTGATTTCCAAATCATCAATGATTTTGTGTTTTGTTTCTGGTCTTATATGGAATAAAGAAAGATATGATTTTTAGCAAACTATCTAAATGACTCCAGCTGTTTTACATCCTGCTTCTGGACTTGTCACTTTGTGGTCCTTTCCTGACATTTTTACTTAGCTGCAATTCAACCAGAGGGCTAGAGCCAATAGTCTGATAGGAAATGTGTTTTCTTGGCCATATTTTGATTCCCAGATGCCAATGTGTTCATTAATAGTAAATTCCTGAGAAACACAGATGCACAAAGTAGGGAAATGGCCAAAGTTAAATTAGGATATTTAGACAGTCCTGTTTTACTCAAAGTTATTATTCCCCTCCTCTCCTGTGGAGCTGGCAAAGAAAGTTGCATGGGGCCGGGTGAGTGTTTTGAATACAAATGATAGCAGAGAAATGAACTCCATTGAAAAGGAAACAGCAACGATCCAGCACCTGGTGATAGAGTTTCTTTCACACCAAAAATGTATGTGTTCATGTTATTTTGATAATATAAATGATGAAAGATAAAGTCACTGGAGGTCTTCAAGGAAGTTTGGAATATCCATTGTCGGGTATTTTGTAGAGGGGATTCTTATACCTAGTTTGGACCTAGATGAGCTCTGAAATCCTTAATCTCTAGGGGAGGTCCCTCTAGCTCTAAGATTTTGTGAACCTATGATAGAGAAACCTGAACTGGTAGAATTTCAGGATTACCCAAAAAGGCTTTCTGGCCTGCAAATACCTTCCTTACTTGATGCCTGAAATGTCCCCACCAGACCGACAAGGCTTTCTTACCTGCTGTGGGATCCATTCCTTCTATGACAGAGAACATTGAGACTTAGAATGCTATCCCTGATTGAAATTTAATTATGGATCTTATATCCTTTCCTAAGAATTGTTTCCATTAAGAAGAACTCAGGATATTAAGTGAGCTTCAAGTGGCATCCACAAATGCCTTAGGACTCCTTGAATAAAGAGTCTAGACAGGGTCTGATTTTGAGTAGATTTAAACAAGGGCCTTGGGAATAGCATGAAAAAGAATCAGCATGACCTTTTGCCTATGACTTATTCTGCAAAACGTAACCATCTTAAACCTGGATGGAGTCTCAGGCCCAACAATTTGGCAGTAATTAGGTAACCTCTTTTAATAAATATATTTTGCTCATATCACAAGTGAAATAGAAAATTGGCCAATTGGTGAAATCCATCATGACCCCTTGGTCCATGGTAGAAGAAAAAAAAAGCTACTGTGTTTGTAGAAGTAAGTGGTATTTAGAACCAAGTCCAAACTGGGTTTGAAACATTTGCTGAGTTATCTTTGGCAAATCATTTAATCTCTTTCAGCCTCAATTTCCTTGCACATAAAATGGAGATACTAGTATTATTGGCATGTTTTTTTTTTTTTGGTGAAGACTAAATTTAATAATATGTGTAAAATGATGTGCAAACCTTTAAATGAGATATAGATGTTACTTATCATGTTAATTATTATTAACAGTACTACTATAGTTACTATTTTTATAAAAGGAAGGGCTGGCCAAGGACATGTAAAACCATGATTAAAGGAAGAGAAGCCTTTTTTTTTCTTACTAGGTCACACAGAAAGGACTAGAAACTTATTCTTCAAGGTGCTGTATTGATAGAATCACAACATTGTACACTCCAAAGAAGTCTTAGAGGTCCTCCAGTTCAACCCATACCTGAAAAACAATATTCTCTCCAACACCCCATGCCAATGTTCCTTACTCAATGCTCTCTGTTTTCTTTTTTTGGGGGGGGGGGCAGAACAAAGAGTACAGTTGTAATTCTCATAAAATGTTTTTAAAAATTAAACAAGAAACCCTGTGATCAGCTTTTGGTAGAGTGTTTATATGTATGTGCTTGTATTTTTGTGTTTAGACAGTTCTCTGATTTTCATGATATAGTGAATTCCTCATTTGTAACATATAATTTAAAAGCATTGTCTACGGCAGTAAGAGGTTAAGTGGTTTATCCAAAGAGACACACTGAATATGCATAAGAGGGAAGAAAATAACCAAATCCACTCAGACCTCACATTCTATTCTCTAGACATTATGACTCATTGCCCTTCATAGCAGCCACTAATATTTTAGAATCTGTTGGGTATAACTCATCCTGAGGTTCATTGGATAGTATAAAAGTGTTGAAAAGGAATGTTTTCTGCCCTTGAAATACTTTCAGTGAAATATCAAAGACAAGATACAAATATGAAGTGATCGGTGAACACGACATTTGTACAAGACATATAAAAGTCATTGTTGCAGTTCCCAGGTTCCTGGCTCTGGTGACCTCTCATGCTTCTAAGCAAAACTTCTTATCTATACAAACCAGATGCAGAAGAAACAACCCTGCCTTGGGTTATTTTTGACTGAGTCTAAGCATGGGCTTGGCATATGTGAAAGTGCAATTGTCAAATGTACTGCTAAGTCCAATTCACTCGGGGGGGGGTTCTTACTTTTATAACCCCAAGGCATCATACACAGTGAAGAGCATACAGTGAGTTTGGAAGAAAATAAAAGTTAGAAAAGAGAGGAGAAACAACAATACAATCCAGAAAAGGAAAAAAGAAAAGAAAGGGAAGCAAATCAAAAGATTGAAAGGAACAAAGAATATAAGGAAGAAAATAATCTTCATGTCTCTCATCAATAATATCACTATTAAGTTGGAGTTATGGGGAAGTCTTTGTTGTCTTCATCCATGCTTTCTTTGATATTTGGGAGATGCGTAAACAAAGATAACCAAATGCAGACTTCAATAAGTTATAGATATTAGGAGTATATATATATATATGTATATATATTATATAATATATATATAATATATAAATATAATATATATAATATATATAATAAGTTATAGATGAATAGTTTAGCTTTAGTTAAAATTTCTTCATGATTACAGATGCAATGGGGAAAACAAGATCCAAGGAGGAAATATCACTTTAATAAAAACTGAATGAATGAAAAAGTTTTATTGAGTTTTATGCACCAAGCACTGAGGCAAGGACTGGAAGCAACAAATATACAATAAAGATAGTCTGTTCCCTCTTGTAACTTACATTATGATAGAGGGAGTGGTAGACAGGGAGAGGAACAATATTCTTGAAAGTTCTGGGCATAGTGTCCTTTCTGTGGCTACTCCACTACTAGGAGGAGTTTGTATGCACACTGGAAACTTGGATTTTGAGAGAGTCTCTTACTTCAACTCAACTGCTACAAACATGGCAGCTGCTGCTGCTACTACTACTACTGCTGCTCCTCCTCCTCCTGTTCCTCCTCTTACTACTACTACTACTACTATTACTACTACTATGGGTGTCTCCCCCAAGTATGTGAAGACTTCCCTAGTGAAATCAGCAGAAGAGAACACTTTGTTCCAATGGGCATGAAAGTGGCTAACACAGAAACTGAGGAGTGCTTAGAGCTTGGTCAGGCATTAAAGATGCAAAGGTCATCCATTGCATCCTGGACCACTGCCAGTCATTTTGACTTTTTTTTCTGCCCCAGCACTTCAATAACACTAAAAGAGAGTGTGAGACTGATGACTTTGAACAACTCTGCCTCACTTAAATCCAATTTACTTGTAAGTCTTCGAAAATGAAGGATGGACAAAAAAAAACTATTACATCTATTACTATTATCCCTACTTCTTATAAAAGTTAATTATGGAGGTCTGGTTTTCATCTATGTTGGTCAAGAGTCCCCATTAATGTGCTTTCTATTTTTGCTCACCCGGTGAGAATTAATTAGCTTTTTGAAAAGGCATTTATTTAGAAAGATTCTGAAGACCAATAGTTAAAAGAATATACACTCCCAATAAAATAAAACAAATTGGAGGAAAATTATCCTCTTCACCAGACGAGTTCCTTGTGAAAAGCTAATTGAAACTTAATGTATAAGGGTTGTAAAATACATGTGCGAAGAACACATGTTACAAACATTCAGAGGTTACTGAAAGGTACCTCTCCCTTCGTTGAATACTCATGAAGTTTTTCTTTGGTGTAGCTCTGTGCTGAGCACTTGGGTTTTGTTGGCATTTTGATCTTGGGCTGTCATGCTCCTTAAATCCTTGACATTGTTTCCATCTTTATGTGGCTGTTCTCTACCTGTCTCCATCCATCTACGTTCATGTTTGCTGTAGATGTTTTTAATCCTACTCTTATTTATAGCCCCATTTTGGGGGGTGACCACTTGTTTTCCTTCAGAATATCTCTTTCCTCTTGTCTTGATGTCTTGTCTTCCATTGGCTCCTCTTATCTAGTGACTTTGTTAAGGGAAGGAAGAAGAAAAGAAAAGTGGTAACTTTATCCTCTTCTATCCCATTAAAGGGTTGCCCTTTCAGAAGTTTGTTCACCACTCTACTCGTTCACCACTTTCCTTGACAACTGTGGAAATGGTTGACATTTTATAAAGGCCCTGGCATGTAGATAACTTGTCTAGTTAAGCCAGTAAATCCCTCCCCCCTTCTTGAATAAATAAAAAAGGAGCTTGAAACTGACAAAGGGATCTCAGTGACTTGTTGATGTTATTTATATAGTTAAAATCCTTATCATGTCTATTGAATAAATAAGGTGGTGATATGGAACCCTCTCCTTTTATTAATTTGAGTTGGGCCATAGGGACAGAGATTTAAACATTTATTCTAAGAGCACTGAAATATTTGATATGGTTGTCGTTCCACAATTGGAGAGGGGAACATGGTAGAGGAAGATTCATGCCATGACAAGTCACATGGAGAGAAAATGACCTCAGAATAGGAATTAAGTGAAACATGGACAGGGCCAAGTAGGGCATACACCAATCAGGGAAGCCAGGTCTGAGAGCAGAATTTTGAGAAATGAAAGGACGCTGATTAAGATAACATTGCCTATAATCTTAAAAAAAAAAGACAGCATTGCCTAAGATAAAATAATGGGAGTGCCATTCATAAGGGGAATTCCACATTGTGTTTCCATCTCTGTACCTCTACAGGATTGTAAGTCTTAAATTGAAATTACAATAATAATCTCAGTTAATAAATATATTCTCTACCATAATATAATTTTTTTGTCTCCAGAATATAACTAAAGCCTCGAGACCTCAAAAAATTTAGGTAACAAAAAAGAGGAGGGAGAGGGAGATCACTTCTTTCTTCTAGGTGACAGGAAGTAATGTGGCAAACTCATCAATGCTGAGGTGTTAATGGATAATAATAGCAGACTGTGATAATAGCAGGCCTCCCATGACTTGTCTTTTAACACTCAGTATCCCCAAAGGAATGACTTAGATTGCTGAAATTTTCCACACTTTTGCAGTCTGTGAGAAGGCTACAGGGGATATTTGGCAGAAAAAAAAGTGAGTAGGTGGATGCCTAATCTGTCAGCATTCCATGTAAGAAGAAACATATTTATTAGAGCATATAAGTTGCTTACACATAATATTTCATTGATGTGCCCCTTGTAGACAAACTGACTATTATTTAGGTGAATGATATCAGGTATTTTGTCCTGATAAGGGCAAACTAACAACACTGGGATCCACACTTAGTAGCCAGAAACTGACAGAAGATGAGACACCCAAGCTGAGAGGACTGGTCTTCAAGAGGAGTGACCAAGGTTTGTGCAATTAAGATTTCTTGTAGAGTTTCCTTTGTGGTTGATGATGACATTCAGTCATGTCCAACTCTTCATCACCACATTTTTTTTTTTGTTTTCTTGACAAAGATACTGGGATGGTTTTCCATTTATTCCTCCAGCTCATTTTACAGATGAGGAAACTGAGGCAAAATGGTTAAGTGACTTTCCCAAGGACACACAACAAGTAAGTGTCTGAAGTCAGATTTGAATTCAGGTCTTCCTGATTTCAGGCCTGGCACTCTGTCCTAGCTTGCCCTTTAGAGTTATACACATGTACAAGTGTGTCTATATGGGCGTGTATTCTGTATGTGTGTGTATACATATCCAGTCACTCTTTGAACATTAGCATTAAGGAATTCCTTTGCCATGCTGCCTCCATCAGAATTCAGGGACGCATAGGGTGTTCATGGACTACTAGCACCTCTGGTGTGAGGGTATGCTAACCCCTTTTCAGAACTGCTCATCCTCCTTTGGTATCCACTTGTCATCCCACTCTTATCAACGGCTCTGAGAAATTGTAGCATGTGACCACATCTCAGTAAAATCATTTTCGCCGAGCATGTGAAAATTTCACCAGTGGATTGGATGGATGAGAACACTTTATTCTAACAGAAATAAAGGTGGTGGAGCACTTAGAACTTGGTCAAACCTCAAAGACATCATGGTCATCCACTACATCACGGGCCATCACTAATACTCTTGATTTTTGTCTTGCCACTGGACTTAGATGACTCTGGAAGAGAGAGTGGGGCTCATGACTTTATGGAAATCTGCCTCACTTAAATCTAATTCATGCACAAGTCAAGACATCACCCTATGATGTCATATGCTCCTTTGCAAAAATGAAGGAGGTACAACAATACTATCGGTCAGAATTCCAGTAAACTTTCCTTTCCTTTATATTATTGATTTAATTATTACAGTGACCATAAAATACTCTATTCATATATATGTGTGTGTGTGTGTGTGTGTGTGTGTGTGTGTGTGTGTGTGTGTAGTATACTTACACGATAAATTAAGACCATAGGAAGCTGACACTTCACCTGAACCTTGAAGGATTCTTGCGATTCTAATAAGAGGAGGCGGAAGTAATGTATTCAAACACTTGGAATGGGCTGTATGAAGACCAAGAGTTGGGAAATGAAATGTGTACAATGTTTAGCAAATAATGCAGTTTGACTAGATAATTGTATGTATGAAGAAAAATAATGAGAAATTGTTCTGGAGATAGAATATGCAGGAATTTTTGTAGCAAACAGGAGACAGAGCATGCTTTTTTTTCTTTTTCTTTTCTCACTTTCTTTCCCAACAAGATAATGGGGAACCACCATAGCTTATTGTGCAGATGAATGGCATCAGAACTTTTTGAGTGAAGATCAGATCTATGTTAATGGAATGTTAAGTTGGTAGCTATTAAGAAGGTGAAATAGAAATGGGAGAGACTAAAAGCAGGGCAATGAATGAGTAAGCTATTTGAGTAGCACTAGAGAAAGGTAATAAAGGCCTATAAAAGGAGTCTCATCTGAGTGGAGAGAGAGGAATGAATATGAGAAACATTGGAGCAGTAGGCCAGACATAAGTCCTTAACTGTAGACAAAGACCCAGAATTCCATTATTTTGCTTGATCCAGGGCTTTTGTACTATAACACATTGTTTTCCTTAGGTTTTCCCTCACAGCCTTCTCCCTAGTGAATTTTCTTTGGGGATCATGAGAGCAATTGAGTTTACCTCAGTGGGGGAATAAAATGACAATGTTTCCTCTGGATGACAGCTAGTGCTTCAAAGGTTGACCATGGTGGATTCCAGAGAGTTTTCTGTTTATCCAGTGATATCAGCTTGAGAATTTTAAATATGCTTATTTCCTGACCTATTCTCAAAATTTCTCTGAATTAAGGGAAGGGGACAGCTCAAAAGGGTTTTTTTCTTACATATAATTTTGAACCACTCTGTACTTTATGGAAGCACTTGGGGGAGACAATGGAAAAATAATTCATTAGGTGAACAAAAGAAGCAAACCAAGCTTACTTCAATAGAAACAAGTTTTGATTTTTCCCTACTAAAAAGAAAAATCTAGAAGCCCCAAATTTCAGGACAAAGTCAATATCAATCGATGATTTTCTCTGCTTCAGAAAAACCAAAATGAAAAAGCCTGGGTCATTTGAAGCCAAACGTTACCACACTATCTTTTTCTTTCAGCACATTCTTTCTATTGATACAAAACAATTCTGAGACATATTATTTCAATTATTTTTAAACATGAATGTGTGTATGTACGTATGCATGAATTTTTAAAGGGCATAAAACACATTGTGAGATATGAAGAAAAAGTGGCCCAATGAAATTGATATTTCTATTATCCTCTTTTCTGTTCAGATGACATAAAGAAGACTGTGTTAAATTTTGACTGCCACATTTTAGAGTGTGTGTGTGTGTGTGTGTGTGTATACCACACATATATACATGTATATATGCATGTATACATATGTGCATATATACATATATATGCCTACATACCCATATCTATGCATACACACACACACACACACATATACACATATTTAAAGTAATTAAACTCCACTGCATAGAGAAGTGGTGAACAGGGTAAGGTCATGTCACATGACACTTGTTCAAAAGAAATGAAAAGGCACCATGTGATAATGAAAAGAATGTTTCATGATGACTCAGAGAATCAGGACACAAATCCTAACTCTGTTGTTTCCCACTTAATGAACTTGAAATAGTAACTTTGTCTCTGGGGCCTCAGTTTCTCTTCTGTAAAATGAGGGTATTAGTCAAAGCTTTTTAAGGTCCCTTTCAATTAGAAATCAGAAATCTCAAATGTGAAGAAGTTTGGCCTGGAGGAAAAAAAAAAGGAGTTAGATAGGACATAGTAGTTGTGTTTAGATATTTTAAGATCTGGCAAATGAAAGACAAAAACTTGACACAATCTGACTTTTCTTGCTTTACCCCAGATGACACAATTAGGAGAACAATGGTCAGCATTTATAAGTGATTATGTTTTTAAATTACAAGCATATATTGTCTTCCCTTCACAACCATTTTGGGAAGAAAAGAAAAACATGACTCATGTAATAAATATACAGGCAAGTAAAACATATATCCATGCTGTCATTTGATGCAGCAATAAATATTGTCCCTAAGTCTTGACCCCAAAGAGATCCAAGAAATGTAGAAACAACCCACTTGTATATATGTATGTATGCATGCACGTATATGTATGTATGTGTATACACATGTTTATATTCAAATACATATATGCACATAAGCATATGGATGTGTATGTGCATTATGTTTATATGCATATATGTATGTATGTGTTCACATACACCACACACATATATCCACACACATACACATATGTGTGTTTTCTTTTTGTGGTGGCAAAGAATTGAAAATTAAGGAAGTGCTGATCAATTGTGGATTAGTTGAAAAGTTATGGGTAGAACTTTTTCCTTTTAAAAAATTTTTATTATTATTAATATCTTGGTTAGGCAATTGGGGTTAAGTGACTTGCCCAGAGTCACACAGCTAGTGAGTGTTATATGTCTGAGGCCATATTTGAATGCAGGTCCTCCTGACTCTAGGGCTGGTGTTTTATCCACTGTGCCATCTAGCTGCTCCAAATTATTATTATTTTTAACAGTCATTTAAAAATGAGTTACACATTCTCTCCCTCACTCCAACCCCTCCCCCACTCTTTGAGAAGGCAAGAATTGTGATATCAATAATACATCATAGATAGAATTTATGAAGGGAATGATTTCAGCCACCATATAGGGACAGGTTCTGAAACTTTTAAAATCTCCAAAGGTGAAATGAACTGGGATTTTTTTTAAGTCCAACTCAGGTACATATGTGGTGTGGTAGGAATGTTGAATGCAAAAATTGTGTTCAGACACTTCATCCATTTTTAAAATTCCACAATCCAATTAACAATAGTCCAAACTGTATTTGACATGGAATCTTAGTTATAATTTACTCCAAAAATACTCAATCAAAGGAGACCTCAAATGAGTAGAAATCCACTGCCCATTCACGCTTCCTGTTTCACTTTTTGAAAGCTCTAATTGATGTGAAGTTTTCCCTTATATGGAACCAAAGAATATCTCATTGTATTTAGTAATTAATGAAAATAAGGTGTGGAAAAGGAAAGAGGGGGAAAGAAAGGGAAGGGAAGGGAAGGGAAGGGAAGGGAAGGGAAGGGAAGGGAAGGGAAGGGAAGGGAAGGGAAGGGAAGGGAAGGGAAGGGAAGGGAAGGGAAGGGAAGGGAAGGGAAGGGAAGGGAAGGAAGGGAAGGGAAGGGAAGGGAAGGGAAGGGAAGTTCATTGGGATTTTGATGGAGCATCATCAAAAAGATTCCTTAAATGATAGCACTGTGAGAGTGACTGAATTCATTTGACTAAGGTTGTCTCCCAAACTACCCTGATGCCTAAACAAACCGAGACTTTTAAAATTCTTGGATCCTGACAAACTGGAAGCTGTGTATTGTGATGGAAAGAGAATTGGGCTTGGAGCTAAAAAATGTAGGCTTTAAAATGGCATTTACATTATAAGCCATGAGAACTTGGGTAAGTAACATCATGCTTCAGTTTCCTTACTTGCAAAATAAAGGGATTAAATGAGATAACCATTAAAATACCTTCAGTATCTAACATTCTACATTCTCTGTACTCATCTACTACAAATAAAATGACAATTTTAATATACAAACACATATATACATGCATATATACATACATGTGTGTATATATATATATATACATACACACACATATATACATGCATATACACACACACACATCTATTTATACAGAGAGAGAGAGAGAGAGAGAGAGAGAGAGAGGCAGTTGAAAGAGATCCAAGAAGTCATAAGTTGTGACTCAAACCCCAAAGGAGTCTCCATCATTACACCATACTCAATATTTATTCAGCTTTTGCTTACATTTCTTCCAATGATGGGGAAACCCGCAGCTTTCCAAAGAGGCCCATTCTGCTCAAGGATAGCAGTAATTATTAGAGATATCCTGATATGAAATCTAAATTTGTTTCTGAAATTTCTACCCATTACTTTTGTGTTTACATTTTTAGACAATCTCAACAAGTCTTAGCTGTCCTCCTGATGAGAACTCCTCAATTACATGAAGACAATTTTCATGCCACTCTGGAGTCTTGTCTTCTCCAGGATAAACGTGCCCCTTCTTTCAACAGATCCTCATGTAGCATAGATTGGAGGCCCTTCACCCTTCTAGTTAATCTTCTCCAGCTACTCTTCAGGTTATGAATGTCATTCCTAAGCTATATCACCTGGAACTGAACATAGCATTGTGGAAATGGTCAGACCAGAGCCTAGTACAGTGGGATTATAACCTCCTTATTCCTAGAATCCATGACACTTAATGTAAGCTAGGTCACATGAACTTTTTTTTTTTGGTTGCAACATCATATTGTTGATTCATACTGAGCTTTAAGTCTTTATGCAAATTGTTTGAGATGGAAGCAAGTTTGCCCATAGGAGGCTTTAGGAGTAGGCATTCCAATACCATGAGGGAAGGATTATGAAACAAGGGACCAAATAAGGCAGCTAAATATTCTATTTTGAAAGGTGCTGAGTGTCTCACCTGGGGATGAGTCCTACATGCAGAGGAAGACTAACAGCCTACATCGTACCCAACTACATCATGATTCTAAGAGGTATATTCACATCAAATGGGGAACATCAGAATATGCAAAGACTTACCTCAAAGTAATGTGTTATTGGCAGCTGAGTGAAATCCTTCAGAATATACTGTAGAGGCAGCCAGCTGTCTGCTTCTACCTGGGTTTTATACTAGGTTGACCCTATGGAACTATTTCCATTATGTTGAAGGCTGCCAAAGGGAAGAGACCTATTTTCTCATTCCCTTTGTGATGGTATGCATTCTCCAAGGTACTTTGAGCAAGGTTGGTGGAAGTGGCAGTGCTAAGGCATGCTTGATAAGTGTTGTTTATTTTCTGCCTGTTTTATTTTCTCGTGGTAAACTTGCCTTCCCACATCCTATTCTTTCACAGGATAATGGAATCTACTGCTGTGCTGGAAGTTGAGTCTAGGTAGGGGGAGAAATAACATCAATTATAACTAATTGTAAGCAAAATGTTGCTCCTTTGGCAGAAAGGGGAGGGAGAATTAATTAGGATGACAGATGTGTATCTTTGTTAAATGAAAGAAATGTAATTAGTGTATTTCAGAGAATTTGAGAGGTGGAAGGGACCTTGGCTGTCATCTAGTACAACCCCTACTTAATTTTGATCATGGGAAGGAAAAAGGGAAATTCTATGCAACAGCAACTGTTAAAATTATTTAGAAATTATTTAAATTAAGGCAAGAGATAGACAGCAGCAAAAAGCAGTGAACTGTTCTTGGCTGATGCAATTTCCAACTGCTCTTCTCTTTGGTAATAAATTCAGACAACAAGAGAATTAGTTTTCACATTTAAGTGAGTTTCCTTATCTTTAAAATAGAGAGATATATACCTATACTGCCTGTCTCACAGTTATTTTGAGGAGTTAATTTTTTAAGAGATCAAATGCTATAAAAATATGAGTTGTGATAATGATTGACAAATCAATTAACATACCATCACTTATTAAGCTCTTGCTATGTGCCAAGCACAGTGCAACAAAGTGGCAAAAATTGAGACTACAAAGATAAATATATACATGCATCGAGAAACTTATATTGTATCAGGAAATATAATATTCTTGCAAATAAGTATATACTAAAAAATTGATTTTCAAAGGGCAGAGCCTGGGAAATTGGAGGGACCAAGAAAGCCTTTATACTGAAGTTGCTTGAGCAGAAATTTGGAGATAATCAGCCACTGTAAGAGGAGATGGAGATGAAGTGGGAGTACATGCCAGGAATGGGGAACAGTTAGTGAAAGGTGAGGAGATGAATTATCAAGGGTGATACATGAGCAAATCAGAAAGAGGACTAACAAATAAGAAAAGCAAATTGGGTCCAGGCTGTGAAGGGCATTGAAAACTAAACAAAAATATTGAAATGTAATCCTAGACACATTAGGGAGGCTTTTGGATTTATTGAGTAGGAGAGTGGCAATCTTTAAACCATTCTTTAAGGGAGTCATTGGTTACCCTGATGATAGATTTAAATAAGGAGAGACCTAAGGCAAGGTGACCAATTAGGAGGCTATTATAATATTTTAGAAGAGAGATGTTGAGGACTTGGACTAAGGAGATGGCTGTGTAAATGAAGAGAACTTCATGGAAGTGATCAATTTTGAGGAGACAGAACGGATTACAAATGACATCCATGCTCACTGGGGAGAATACTGAGATTGATTCTAATCATTTTCTCAGTGTTCATATTTACAATTAATTGATTTTGTCCTGTAACTTCTCTTGTCCTGTAACTACTTCAGTCATGGTTCTTTGTCTCTGAACTTAGTTCAGAATTCAACTGGCCTGCAATGAATTAATTTTAGAAATCCAGGCTTCTGCTAATCATTGATCTGTTCTAGCCTTATCCTTCAGGGATACCTGTGAACACAAGGGAATGAGGTCTGCTATCTTACACCACTAAGCCTTCCCCCAAGGATGTCTGGTTTGCTGTCCAATAAGAACTGGTCTGTTATCTGTTGAACTAGTACCTGGATTCAAATAGTGAACACTTCTTATGTACCAGGAGCCTCCATTACCAAACTTCCAACTATCATGGTATTTCCTATACACTAAATTCATGATACCCACTTCCAATTGAGTCCTTACTGCACCAAGGAAGTATTTTTATACCTCCCTATTGTTTGACTCACTCCCTATCAAAGCTATTCCATATCTTCTCTAATAACTTCAAACCTCCAATTGCTTCCTGTCACTGTACTCTCTCAGGTGATAATCTTGTTTTTTACTTATATAAGAAATCGAGCATATTTACTGTAAACCCCCTCTTCTCTAAATTCCTCTATCTCAATTCCCCTTTCCACTATTTCTCATTCTTTCTTTCCTCATAATCTTCTCTTCCCCATATTCTTTGATACTGAGATAACCCTCTTCTTTCCCAAGACCAAGCACTCTAAATATACCCTTGATGCCCTCCTCCTCAGTATTCTCCAACAGATTTTCCCCTAAATCATCTCACTTTCACCATAATTTAAACATGCTCTTATTGACTCCTTATAGAAATACCTAAGTTTTTGCATTTAGAAATACCTGTTTCTGCCATCTTCAAAAAGAGAAAATAAACCCTCCTTTGACCCTCACATTCATTTTGTTATAATCCAAAATTTCCCTTCTTTTGTCAGCCAAAATTTTAGCATGAGCTATCTATAGACGTTGTCTCCATGTCTATTTCTCTTGTTCACTCTCCAACCTTTTGCAATATGTCATTCAATCTTATTCCAAATTTACCAGTCATTCCACAGTCTGCCAACATGTATTAAGTATTTGCTGTGTAAGAGTCATTGTGTTAAATGCTGAAGTTGCAAAGAAAAGGAAAATATAGTTTATTATCTAAAGGAGCTCATATTCTAAGTGATGAGACAACATGCAATTAACCCTGTGCATACAAGATATATGTGGTTTGAAAGTAAGGTTAGTTGGTTACTTGGTTGTTGTCCTTCATTCTTGAAAAGGACCAAAATGATATCACCATTTTGAAGTTAAGTCACAGTGTGTCCACCTGTGGCTGATCAGATCAACATGGGCTCAGAATATGCTACCACGTATCTGGCACAAATAATCCATGTGCCCTTTTGGGGTGGATTCTCTAAATTTTTGCATCTCTTGTTTCTTTTGAGCTACTTCAATTCTGCGTTGTTCATAGAGCTCAGCACCTTCTCTGCTGAGGGCACACAAGGCTAAGCGATCCTGTGCCAGTGTTTCCCATATCTCACAATCAATTCCAAAGTTCTTAAGAGCCACCATGAGGGTTTCCTTGTATTGCTTTTTCTGACCACCATGTGAGCACCTGCCCTGTGTGATTTCCCCATGAAATAGTCTTTTTGCCAAGTGTACATTTGGCATGTGAACAATGTGACTAGCTCATCAGAGCTGTGCTGTCTGTAGTAGTCTGAGTGCTTGGCAGTTTAGTTCAAGAAAGCACCTCAGTGTCTGGTATCTTATCATGTCAAGTGACCTTCAGAGTCTTCCTAAGACAATTCAAATGGAAATGATTCCATTTTCTGGCATGGTGCTGGTATACTGTCCAGGTTTCACAGGCATACCATAACGAATTCAACACAGCAGCTCTGTCTGCAGCTTCAGTTTGGTAGTCCAGTCTAATACCTCTTCTCTGCCACACTTTCCTTCAGAGCTTCTCAAACACTGATCTAGCTCTGGCAATGTGGGTGTCAACCTCATTATCAATGAGCACATCCCTAGAAAGTATGCTGCCAAAGTAAATGAACTTATCCACAGTATTCAAAACTTCTCCATTTATTGGAACTGATGGTTCCACATGTGGATGGGGTGGTGGTGGCTGACGGAGCACCTGTGTTTTCTTGGTGCTCATTGTTAGGTCAAAATTAGCACAAGCAGCAGAGAATCGATCCATACTTTGTTGCCTCTCAGCTTCAGAGGCTGCATTGAGTGCACAATCATCTGCAAACAAAAAATCATGCACCCACAGTCCCTCCACTTCAGTCTTAGCTTTAGCCTGTTCAAGTTGAAGAATTTACAATAGCTGTCATTGATGCTCTGTTTGCCCTCATTGAAGGAGTTTGACAATGTAGCTGAAAACATCAAGATAAAACATGAGAGAAAACACACAACCTTGTTTTACTCCATTGGTGATTGGAAAAGCACAAGAGTATTGTCCATTACCCAGAACCCGGGCAAGTGTGCCATCACAAAATTCATGTATAATACTGATGAACTTCTCTGGGCAACAAAGTTTTAACATAATTTTCCATAAACCCTTGTGACAAGAAGTATCAAAGGCCTTGGTCAAATCTACAAACATTGTCTACCAACCTCTGTTGTAGTCCTGGCATTTCTCCTGGAGTTTTCTGGCAGCAAACATCATAAAGACCATTTCTTGGCCCTTTCTGAAGGGCCACATTTGCTCTCAGGTAGATGACCATCTTCCAGATGAAGGATCAGACTATTAAGCAGGACACTGGCAAGAATCAAGTTAGCAATGGTTTAAAAAGAGACCCCCCTATGATCATCACAGAACAATTTATTTCCTTTACCTTTATAAAGATGATCAATGCTTAATCACTTGCTTATTGCCACAGGCCTTTGATATAGGTAAAAATGGTAAAATGCTATGGGTGATATCTTTTGATTTGTGTGTAAATTGGATTTAAGTGAGGCAGAGTTACACAAAGTTGTTGACCTCACCTCTCTTCCAGAGTCATTATAATCCAATAGCAGGACAGAGTCAAGAGGACTGGTGATGGCTGCAGGTGTTATGGATGACTTTGATTTCTTTGATGTCTAACCAAGCTCTAAATGCTCCATAGTACCTTCTTCATCAGTCTTCATGGCAGCTCATTAAAATTATTCTCATCTGCCCATTCCACCAGGGGAAATCTTCACACGCTTGGGATAGACACCCCCCCCCCACTGATTGGCTTGAGACCCCTTAGTTACTCTCTACCTAGTTAGCCCATCTGCAGAAACAGTTTACCCGGGTGTGGCTGCTGTGCACACTACAGCTTCTTGGAGGTGAGAGTTAGATATATCAGGTGGATACCAGAGGTGGAAAGCATCTCACCAGCCCTCACATCAGGGGTACTAGTCTTCCCTGAACACACTCTATACTCTGAAAGTGAGATAGTATCAGAAGGAAGGCACTAACAGAATATAGATGGGGGGAGATAAGGACATTGAGATGAGTCTTCACTTCAGTTGATTCTATTGATTTGAGTCTTCAAGGAATTCAGAAAAAAGTAGGCTGCAGAAGCGAAAGGTAGAGTATTCTAAACATTGGGACAGCCAGTGCAAATGCACAATTAAGGAATGGGGCATGATGTGGGAAGAACAGTTATTAAGCCAGTGGAGATGAATCACAGAGTAATTGTTAAAATATTGGAAAGATAGGAAGGGGCAAATTTATGAAACGTTTGAAGTACCAAAAGCAATCTTGTAGATTTGATCCTGGAGGTAATAAAAAGCCGCTGGAATTCATTGAGTAGGGAGTTGAGATGGTCATAACCATGTCTTAGGAATTTCATTTTGACAACTATGGGGGGATAGATTAAAGTGAGGATATATGTGGTTCAGGTTCCAATTAGATTGCTCTATAGTGATAGCACAGGTGAGACATAATGAAGGCTTATGCCATTGATCTCATTGCCCAATCTGCTCATTCTTGTACCTTTATACTTCTTGAACATTGCAGCATTTAATGTTATTGACCTTCATGTATATTCTTTTCTTTTTGGATTTTCATAGGATTAGTCTCTCATGTCATTCCTCCCACCTGTCTGTTCCTCAGTTATGTTTGAAGGCTGATCATTCATATCATCACCCCTAACTAAGGAAGTTTGCAAGTATACTCTTCTCATGAGTATACTCACCTCTACTCCAGTAACTCCCAGTTCTATATTAGCTTCACTCTCAATAGCATCAATTGTCTTTTGAACATAATCAAACTAGAAGACGCATAAACATCTCAAACTCAGCATGTACAATATACAAGTACAATATTTCCTCTTGGACCTAACCATTTTCTAAATTTCCCCTATACCTGTTATAAACCAGCCATTCTTCTGTTTGCCCAGCTTGCCAAGATCCTGGACTCTTCCCTATCCCTTACCTTATAGATGCAATCATTTTTCAATCTTCTCTGGCCTTCATTCATCTTATCTTTTGCTTCTGATGCCTTCTCTCTTCTCACATAGCTATCACTTTGGTTCTTGACCCCATAGCCTCACTATAAACTATTTCCTATCTAGCCCTCTGCATGACTTCCTTCTGTTTCTCACACTCCATTTCCCATCTCCAAGGTTTTGTGCTAACTTTCCTCATGCCTGAAATGCATTACTTTACCACATCTCAGAATTCTTCTCTTTCTTCCACATGACATTCAAGTAGGACCTTTCATATGAAATTTTAAAAAAGGAATTTCTTCACACTTGTTTTCTTTTCATTCTTGAATATTTATATTAAAATCCCTAATCCTTTGTGATTCTCCTTATACTTCTTAATTTTCCTTGCTGCTTCTCCTCCTCTTCTATCAATCACATAGTAGAATTTCGACCAGTATCTGGACCCAGAGCTTATTTTCTTTATTATGTCCAAAACTCTACCAGATTCCATCTCTGATTTACTTCATCAGTCAAAGCCCTTCCAATTAATTCATACAATTGCCTTCTCATTATTATTTGTCTTCTCCTTCCCTCTTCTCCCACTCTTTCTTCTACAACCTGAAAGTGGAAGTCATACACTTATCTTACATGATTTTCTCAACTTCATAGTTAGTAAGTGACATAGCCAGAGTTGGAAATCTGATTCTCTGACTTCCAATATAATGTTATTATATCCACTAACTTGTGATAAGTAAAAATCACACGAAGTAGTTGCAAATGCCATCTCTATGTTACTGATCATGAGTTGACTGCTCAGAAAGACATATATATATATATATATATATATATATATATATATATAGAGAGAGAGAGAGAGAGAGAGAGAGAGAGAGTGTGTGTGTGTATATATTTATTTATATATGTACATGTATGTATATATCTGCATATATGTGTAGACAGATGTAAAGATAGATAGACATAGAGATAGGTATAGAAGTAAATGCACACAGACCCACATGCACACACACACATGCACACACACACACACACACACACACACACACGAATAAAAATTATCTCATACTTGATCATAGAGAAAATTCAAACCCAAGATCAAATCTTTACTCAAACTACTGTGTTATTTCAGTTCTTTCATTTTCAAGTAAGTGATAAAGACAGTCAGTGGTATGAGAGTTTAAAGGAAGGATGGATCACTCAGCTAGAAAGGTTAATTGTTAGAGAGAAAGCTAGGTGGCAATAAATAGAATTCTGGACCTGGAATCAGGATGACCTAAGTTCAAATCTGGCCTTAGACATGTGTTACCTGTGTGACATAAGCAAGTCACTTAACCTCTGTTTGCCTCAATTTCCTTGACTATAAAATGGGGATAATAGTAGCACCTACCTCAGTGGGTTGTGAGGATCAAATGAGATATTTTGAAAATGCTTAACATAGTGCTTGGCACGTAGTAGGAGTCATATAAATACTTTCCCCCCTTTCCAGTACTTTTCCTTTCTCAGTCATGAGCAGCTTCATTGAATAAATGACATTAAAGAATGGATAAAATGAACAAATAACCTGAAGAATAGAAGTAAGAACAACGTGAGGAAAAGGTAGAAAGGTATGAATAACTGTGGTGGATTTAAAGGTATGTGACTTTTCTAGGTCTAGAAGGAAATCCAACTAGTTGCTAAATGGGAAGACTGGGAAATCCCTCATGTAGAAGATGGTACTTGAGATGAAACTTGAATGGATTTATGGGTTTTAGAGATGGAGGTGAGGAAGGAGAATGTTGTAGACATGGAGGTCAGCGTAGGCAAAGACAGAGTGGCAGGATATGAAATGTTGTCACTAGAACACAACAAGTAGGCTATTTTGGTCCCAACTAAGAATTATAGGAGGGAATGGGTATCAAATAATTCAGGAAAGAGCAGTTGGAAGTGAATTGTGAAGGGCTTTAGATTAGATAGATATAAATATATATACACCACATATATACATATATTTATACACATACACACACAAATATGTGTATCTGTGTGTATGTATAAATGTTAGTTATATGTATATGTATATGTATATGTATATGTATATGTATATGTATATGTATATGTATATGTATATGTATATGTATATGTATATGTATATGTATATGTATATGTATATGTATATGTATATGTATATGTATGCATGTGCATGTGCATGTGCATGTGCATGTGCATGTGCATGTGCATGTGCATGTGCATGTGCATGTGCATGTGCATGTGCATGTGCATGTGCATGTGCATGTGCATGTGCATGTGCATGTGTATGTGTATGTGTATGTGTATGTGTATGTGTATGTGTATGTGTATATGTATATGTATATGTATATGTATATGTATATGTATATGTATATGCATATATGTATGCTTTATGCAGCAGAATATGAAATGTTTTAAATCAGGAATTCAAGAATGGATGTAATATTCAATTTTGTATTTGTATCCCCAAGTCCCTAAGACTGTGCCTGGAAACTGGTGATTAATAGATGCTTTTGATTATTAAAATAATTCTAAAGATAATGTTAAGTCATGGAAGCTTTATAGAACAAGAAAAAGTGACATGCCCAGATCTGTACTTTGTTTCTTCAGCAGCAACTGTGAGCTTATGCTAGGGTCTCAAACAAGAGAATGTCATTTTTACATACTCCACGGTGTCACTCAGCAAGTCCCATCTTCAAATTGCCAATGATCAGCTGCTGAGTCTATGTCAGTAGATAACCCTTCACATGATGGTAAAGCTGAGAATGCTTCAGGTCCTTTGTATTTCTTGCCTATGAACTGCTCAGTGTCTTTGCCTTGACTAAGCTAGCTGTGCAATTACCGTACCTGACAGAGATAGGATGAATCAGTCACCAGTTTTAGATGTGAAATCTTCAGAGGTGAAAGATGGGAGATTTTAGCAGTGAGGCCACATTGAGTGTTCTGTTTCCAATCAGAAACCTAATAAAACTGTAAATCAGGGAGCTTACCTTGCTTTCCCTTTTACCCGTCTCAGTGTGAAGTATCAGTTTGGGTCATTAGAGATAAAAAACAGTAGTTGGATGATAGATTTGGTGTATCACTGAAGGTCGCCTGACAAGTGGCCTTTCAAGAAAACCACCTCACTAAGTCAAGTAAGATGAATGCTCTAGTGTCAATAGTAGCTACAGTATTCCTAGGTTAGGTCTGGCTGAATAAATGGAGGAAGGATTCCTTTTCTTAAAGCTACAAAGGAGAAAAGAGTCAGGGGACAAATGATGATTAACATGTTTTTCACTGTATTTTTTTCTAGTCATAATTTTTTTTTAAATTTTCTGTGAATCGTGGAATGCCAGAATACACACAGCATTATCATTTCAAAGCATCCAAACAGCTGTGGAGAGATGTGTGGAGAGGGAAAGTAGATTGCCACATTTTACCAATGATGAGTTGCGTGTACAAAATGGCATAATGGATATTACACAAAATATGTAAGACTTTCAAAACATGTGCTAGCCATGTAGCAGGAGGAAGAAATAGTAGAGTCACACTGCTAACTACCTAGTGTCAAGAGCTCTAGAGATGTCCCCTAGCACTACATTAGTTAGATGTCCTGTAAAATGCTCATATCCATCTTTTACATGGACAGAAATTATCAGGCAAAGAGAGCTAAGGATGGTCAGAGATCATTTGAAGGAGTATCTACAACACTGCAATCACATATCCATTCTGATATTGAAGGTTTTTATTTCTTTGTTTATTTTCCAGGACTCCTTAAGAGACATCTTCAGGGAAAAGATGTTCCAAACTTCAAGTGAAATTTATCAGGTTTATACACAAACTTCAATGTCTAGCTCAAGTCTTTCCACATCTGTAAGGACCCCTTTAATTATCACAGCTCATATAGACTTCTCTTTCCTTTGAAATCATAGAACTCTTATAGGCTATATTGTATAACAGAGCACATGAGTCTGTATTTGGAACTGTTATACACACACACACACACACACACTTGTGTGTGTGTGTATATATATATATATATGTTTATGTATACGTATACGTATATGTATGTGTATACGTATACATGTACATATATGTATATATGTTTATGTATACGTATATGTGTATGTGTATGTATATGTATATGTATATGTATATGTATATGTATATGTATATGTATATGTATATGTATATGTATATGTATATGTATATGTATATGTATATGTATATGTATATGTATATGTATATGTGTGTATATGTATATAGTATCATAC
This sequence comes from Phascolarctos cinereus, assembly GCF_003287225.1. Taxonomy (NCBI): domain Eukaryota; kingdom Metazoa; phylum Chordata; class Mammalia; order Diprotodontia; family Phascolarctidae; genus Phascolarctos; species Phascolarctos cinereus. Next base: position 28,420,477 of record NW_027555625.1, on the reverse strand, counting down.
AGACATACACATATACATGAGTGTGTACCTGTGTAGGAATATATGCATATAATGTTTATATGAATATAAGTTACATATGTGTATACACACATATTCCAGGTTCTGTAAGTAGCTTCTTCTAGTTTATTGAATAAGTAATAAGAATAACTATTACCCTAAAGTTAATAAAATGTGCATATCTTATCTACTCAGATATACTACTAATATGCCTATAACCTAATGAAATAAAAATGGAAAAAAAGACATCTATATGTATATGCAAACAGACACACATACATATTCACATATATGTGTATGAGTGTGTTTAAATATATGGGCACATGTCTATATGTGGGTATATGTGTGTGTGTGTAACAGTCCTCTATAGTAGTAAAAAAAAAAATCAAACTAAGGGTGTGTCTTACTAGTGGCGGATGGTTAAGGAGATTGCAGTACATGAATGCAATGGAATATTATTGTGCCATTTAAAAGGATGAAATAGACATTTTCAGAAGAAATCAGGACAATTTCTGTAAAATGATGCAGAATTAATTTAGCGCAACTAAGAAGACAATTTACAGAATGATAAAAGTGTTATAGGCAAAAATGACTTTGAAAGATGAATCACAAGTCCAAAGCAATGAAGATGGAACAAAAGCTTTATAAGCTGCTGTAAAAAGGTGACCAACTTAAATGTATAAAGAAAAATGCAGGTTTGTTGTGTTTTTTTTTTCTTGGACATGGCCATTACAGGGATTTGTTTTGCTATGCTTTGCAGCTATGTAATGCAGATTTTATTTTTCAGCTTTCATTTTCATTTGGTCACAGGGTGGAGGTATTGGAGGAATAGATTTTAAAAAATATTAAAACAACAACAAATAATATTTACACTGTGTCAGCTATTTCAACACAATATATTGTTGTCTGTCTGCTGTGCAGTGGAGTTGCTCTGAATTCAAATTCAGGCACTTGACTGCACTGCCAATAGTAAATGATGTGAGGGAAGTCACTATTACATGTATGTGTGCATATACATATGTATGTATATGTATTGTGTATTGTATATGTGCATATATTTATATCTATGCATGTATGTACATGCTTATGTTTGCACATATGCACTGCCTTAACTTAAAGAACTGCTACTGATATTATTTGTCCCTGAGAATTAATGAGTTTTTACTGAAAAAAATCATGTGACTGTGGACACATTAAAATTTTTGAATCATTATATTGTTAAGATACACATGCAGATATATGTGTGTATGTAGGTGCGTACGTAGATGTGTATGTATATGTATGTATATGTGTATGCATGTGTATGTATATGTGTATATGCATGTCATATTATTATATGTATGCATACATGTGAGTATTATTGTGGGTATGTATATGTGTGTATATACACATATGCACACACACATGCACACACACTTTCATGTTATGTATTAATAAGGAAATATCAAAACATACCCTTTAAAACTCAGGGATCAGACTTGAAGAAAATGATTTAGTGTTGTGCAAAGAATGTGGAGATTGATTTACCTAGACTTCATGTCCGTGTAATCTAACCTAAATATCAATATTGACCTGTATACATAACATATAAGTAACATATATCTAGAGTATATATGTATTTATGCATACATGTGTACAGTGTTATAAACATTGGTGATGTTTTCGATCGTCAAATACATGGCATATTCATATGCATATATCTATCTGCTTATCTATAGCTTCATGTGATTATCATGCCTTACGTGGGGACTAAATGAAAAGAAAAGATTCTTCTAGGTTGTAAAGTCCACCAGATGTCTGTGGTTGTGATTGATAATACATCTATATCAAGTCCCTCTAATAGAATATTCATGATTAATCAAATGAGCCCATCGTAATAAATGAAAGAGGAAAATGTGAATGGATGAAAAACATATGTATTATGAGTTGCATATTGATGAGAAGATCAAGAAATTATTCCATCGGTATCTATATTTGAGGCTGGCACAAATAGGTGGGCCCAAATTGAAATCAGAAGAACAGAACACAGCTACATTACATTGTGCAGTAATTTTAGAGATCACATGTTCTATTGACTGAGTTTCTGACTCTCTGAACTTCATTATTGCCTTCCCAATCTGGGACTTGGCCCTGTGCCTGTGATCCCATTGGCACATCCCTCCAACTTGCTGGGCTCTTCCTCCTGTGTGAGAGCTTCTTTCAGGGGCCTTTATTTTGGAAAAGTGCCAGGAGAGGACATGTACTTCATTCCCCATCCGATTGGCTTTCTAACTGTCTGAACTTTCTATATTCTCGCATGAGTACCACCACCCTCACCTGCTTCCAATTATCATCTCCCTTTTCTGTGTTGTCTTTCTTCTTCAGAATTCTCTAATTTTATTGAAAGCTGGAACTATCATTCTTTTTATTTTCACATACATCCTGGAGCCTAGCACAGTCCTTGACACATAGTAGGTGCTTAATATATACTTTAGTGTTTGCTACTCTCTATCTCTTTGTTTCTCTGTCTCTCTGTCTCCATTTCTTTTTCTCTCTTTATATGTGTGTGTATGAAATACTAATATGTTATATTTTGTACATGCTGTCTCAACTATAAGATATGAGCTTCTCATGGATCACACACATACCACCTATAAGCTATTTTTAACATAATGACATATTCTGGATTTGTGTTAAAACAGCTGAAAAAATCAATAATCTGATGTGGTATGGTTATAAAACTTAGAACATTGAAGATTCCCAAGAATAAATGTTTGATATGATTCATAGGGCAATTTAGAGACTCCTGATGGGCCAAAGTTGAACATAACCTAATTCTATTGATGACTTCAAAGACAAAAAAAAAAGTTATTAAATATATAATGGAGAAAATGCATCACCACAACAAAAGGTGGGCTAGGTATTTATCGAGAGCATGCAAAAACACACATGGACAGCCTGCAAGTTAAAAAAATGTCTTAAAGAAAGTTAACCATGTTGTTGTGTGGATCCTTTATGGAGTGTATATGGAAGAAAATGAGTAAGAATTATGGGTATTGAGAAGGTATGGATGTATGACAATTCTTTCTGATAGAAGAAATGCCTACATTTTATGAAATCCCAGATCCATGGATAAATAACCCTATTTCATGGATAATTCCACCCTCCAATGAATTCCTTCTGTGCTTCATTATATGGTTATTGAGGACTATGCAGTGAAGAGAGAATCCCAGACAAGTCCTACTAAACTGGGAAGTCTTTGAATACAACTCCTGTGGTGGAAAAATACATTTCTTTGTACAAGGACAAAGCTAGTGAAATTGAAAAAGTCTCTTCATTATTTTCGCCACAGAATAATGATTTGTGTGTGTGTGTGTGTGTGTGTGTGTATGTGTGTGTAGGGGAGCCCCTTAGGAACATTATTTACTAAAGCATAGTAAGGACTGCTTTCTGCAATGGTGGAGAGGGAATATTCTTGAAATATTGAAAGATCTCCACAACTACATTAGAATTTACTTTGGAACTATAATTGTTCTTTTTTTTTCCTTCAAGTTCCCCACAGTACTGAAAACAGGGAAAGAGATATGGGGCATGTTGCATAAATATGGTTTATTTCCGCTTAACAATAATAACTATGCATGTATGTGTTTATATGTATATATACAGAGTTTTGTGCTAACGTAATAAAATTAATGTAATATATTATTTATAATCACACATGTCCTAATGTTCCTTCTAACTGGGTAGATTTAAATAATGAATAGGAAGCTGGCTTCAGAACTTGAAGACTTGAGTTCAAATCTTTCCTGTGACACTTCCAGCATATATGAACACAGGGAACTTAATATGTAAGTGCTCCCAAGGAATTCTCAATTACTGCAAATTAGAGAAGTCAACAGCAACAAAAACAGCAACCACCACCACCACAACAAAAACATTGACAATAATGAAAACAACAACTACATTTCTCCGCATTTTAAGATGTTCTGCATTTCCTTAGCAGGATACTTCTTGTGTCAATGAAATCATGGTTCCAGAACTCTTATCTTCCATGAAGGTACAGCCGCCTCTGATTTGCGATGCAATCTTTAAAAAAGTCTCTCTTAAATGCTGTCTCTGAGATTTAAGAATTTTTTTTAATCTATAAAATAAGGTAGTTGGCATTATATTATGGCAAATAGTCATACTTGCATATTTATGTATGTGTAAATAATTAAACACATAAATTTATACATGTATATGCACATGTGTACATACAAAGAAAAATTATATATATAGGTATGACAGATAATATCTAAATACCATTAAAATGTAAAAAGGCATACATGTTGTAATATAAAATTTGTTAGTAGAATGAAAAATCTATATAAAGAATAAAAGGAAGAAGCTATTGAAAGCTTCATGGGGAAGGTCTAGCTTAAATTGAGCTTTAAAATTTTGGATAGGGAGAGAGGTATAAGGAAATCAAGGCAAAGAAAGAATAGAAGACATAAACCCTACGGGTGTCTTTGTATTTGTGTATATTCTAGTTAACTCACAGTCTAGAAAGTGGAACATGGGGAATTTAGGGTTGTGTATGGATACTGAAGTCATCTTTCCATGCTGTTCATATTGGCAAAAAATTATAAAATATTCTCTTTGTTGTGTCAGTCAGTCAGTCAGTCAGTCAGCTAATATGCATTTAAGTGCCTAGTACATGCCAGATGCTGTACTAGATGCTAAGGATACAAAAGAAGAAAAAAAAAAGAAAAGATAATCTCTACTCTCAAGAGCCTCATAGTTTAATAGGAGAGACACCATGCAAACAACTATGTAAATAAACAATATATAAAGGAGAAATTAGAGATTATCAAAAGAAGGAGGGGACTAAAATTAAGGGTGATTGAGAAAGGCTTTTGATGGAATAAAATTTCCATAGTCTCCCATAGCCAAGCTTTCCTCAAAGACAATGAAAGTGACTCATTGAGGACCTAATGAAGAAAAAGGAGATATGTGAGGAGACCACACCTCTTCCACATAGTCCACAATTTGAATATTGTTGAACTTTGTGGTCACAGCTGATTTTCCTGTTCATACTGATTTCAATCCAATTCACAAAATGGGTGAGAACGTACCTTGTTCGGGAAATGGAAGCTACTTTCATATATTCCACATAATGGCCAATTTGTGTCCATTTCCTACCTTGTTTACCTCTTTTTCTAGCTCAGGAAATCATAAGCAGCTGATTTGAGGAGTCACACACAATTTTGCTATGTGATTCTCTTATGGGCATTTTTTATCAGAGCACTCACAATCCCATCGAAATGAAAATATGGAACCCATTAAAATAATCAGTTAATTTCCATAAACAAATAAATCAATGCATTTTTAGAAGTGACATAATATCATACCGTTGTGTTAATGCCAACTGTTATATAGTGTAGAGAGTATTGGTCTGGGACATAATAAAATCTATGTGTAACTCCCATATGTGAGACTCACTGGCTGTAAGACCTTGGTACAGTCATTTTGCTTCTATGCACATTACTTTCTTCATCTATAAAATGGGGATAATAATGCCAGTATAGTTAGGTACCAATTAGTGAGAATAATGAATCCTCTGAAGTGGTTGCGTGTATTTAGACTTACACTGAAGTGATAATTAGGTAAATATAGTTATTTGAAATATGCAATGTGAAGTTAAATAATGTGACCACTTTAGGGGATTCTTTATTCTCACTAATTGCAACCCTAGTGAACTGCCAATTTCACAGGGTTGTTTTGAGATTCAAATAAGGTAATGCACAAAAAGTGCTTTGTTGAACTTAAGAGGAAAAAAACATTATATAAATGTTAAATAGTAATAGTAAGAGTGTCACCCTCCATGTTTTCTTTATGCCAGATGTATAAAATAATGGGCTTAATGTTTTGTGGGTGTGTGCACAGTCAACATTGCATTACTCTGTGTATTTATGTATGAATACCTATATGCATGTATGTGTATATGTGCTTGTGTTCGCGTGAACACTCCAAGGTACTGAGATTTAATCAGCATCATCATTTCAATAGAAAATCCTTGAACTGAAGCATAGCTCAATCTACATAGGATTTAGGAATTAAGTGTTAGGGAGACTGACCCTAAGACATATAGATGTTCAATAACTTACCTAGAGTCATATTGCTACTAAGTTGCAGAGGCAGTGGGATAGCACAGTGTATAGAGCACCAGCCCTGGAATCAGGAGGACCCGAATTCAAATTCAGACTTAAGCACTTACTTGCTTTGTGACCCTTGGCAAGTTATTTAACCTTGATTGCCTCCAAACATATATACATACATGCAACATACACATACACATATTTTTATATGCATATATGTACACACAGATACACATACATGCACACATGCACACACGCATGCATACATACATTACACACATATATAGTGTCAGAGTCAGGATTTGAATCAACTCTTCCCTGATGAAACAGCATAGTGCAGTGAAAGTTTACTTGCTCTGTCCTAAGGAATGACCTTTGCATTTGTTCCTTGAAATAAGAAGCAAGAAGGAAGTTGCAGTTAAATGGAAATAGAAGTATATTGTATTAATAATTATATATGTAATTGATAAATTATATCATATCATATCATGTCGTGTCATGTCAGGTCATGTCAGGTCAGGTCAGGTCATGCCATGCCATGCCATGTCATGTCATATTATCTTGTCTTAAACAATGAAATATATATTACTTCTCCCAGTAATGGCAGATAAAGACATTTCTTTTAATAATGATCCAACCATACAAAAAACATTTCATAAGATACTTGGTCACTTGGATAGATAGCGATGATCATTCGTAAAAAGCCCATGGTGAAAGTCATTAAAGCTTATGCTCTGGCATCTGTTGCATAGGCCGAAGAGAATTAGAAAAAAATGTTAAAACAATTCAACATTGCACAACAAATTAACTCAATGTATAATTGGTAACAATAGGTGAGGCTGCTGAAAGATACTTTTGAACATATGGTTTAGCAGTAAGGAATGATAGCTGTTAGAGACTTAGGGAACAGATAAAAGAATAAGGCATATTCACCACTAATACTTTCTTCAGTGCTATACACTGAATTTTAGGAAACAAAATCCAAATTTTGCAGATATGAATTACTTATTACAATGTGGTGATAATTTCTTAATCACATGTTTGCATTATCAGATCACTAAATTGTCAGGACAAAAATAAAAATTAATGTGAATCTGGCATAAAGAAAAAAAATAGAAAAAAATATACCATACAATTAAAACAACTCCAAACTGGCCTATGTAAACATGCTATAAATTCTGAAAAAGAAACAATGTGACAAAAATGATAGAGCTTGTCTCAGAATCAAGAAAATCTAAGTTCAAGTGGAGCTTCTTCCAAATACTCGTTGCATGACCCTACACAAATCACAACCTCTCAGAACTCCCAGACAACTTTCTACACTCCAAATTACAGAAGAATTTTCAGTCTTCAATGGTAGAAGTTTTACTATAAGGAGTTCGTTACACTTATTCATACCAGATCTAGATCCCTCTCAAAACATTACACTGAAATATCAATAGTCAAAAGGAAAATGACAACAACGATTAACTATTTTGGGGGGGGCAAGTTTATTCAATGTAAATTAATAAAACAAAATAAGACTTAAAGAAATAAAACTCTGCATTGATTATAAACTATTTGATTTTCTTACCAAGTGAATTTAAGTCAAGATATGTGGAAATGAAAGGCAACACTTGCTTATAGTGAAAACTTGACTGTAAATGTCACGTTTTGATATAATATTAACAGCATCACTTCATACATCACAGGAAAAATGAGTATTAAAGAAAACTAGGAAAGGAATTACTGTGACAAGCCTTCCCAAGGTCATTTAAAAGAGAAACTGAAGGAATAACAACAAACACACACACATGCACACGAAAACAAAAGTTAGAAAAGGTCAGCAGTTTTTTTTTTTAATAAATTATTTTCAGCATCAAAAACACTTAAATTTAAATTCATAGTTCTACATGAGCTTATGGCGGAAATAAAATTTTACTAAAGTAAGCAACAGTGGGAAAGGTACACAGATGAGACAAGTATAAGTAGGGACTGTCCATGCAGGAAGAAAAAATGGTGAAGACAATTGCCTATTTTTAAGACATAAAAAGGAGGGAAGGAAGAAAATACACAAAACAAATCTTGAACATTATCACTATCCAAAGAAGGCAGCCAGGCAACATCATTAACGATTAGCCTATATGCCTGCTTTTCTGAGTATATAAAATTTTATGAGAAACATTTACAAATGAATCAAGGGTATTCTTGGTGAGCATATTACAAAAGCATAAGTGGGCTTCTAAAAAAATATTGCATATAAAAATCCAAATGACATTGCATAGTACACCATATCGTTTACCATCACACATTTGATTGAAAGATGTAGAGACTACAAAATCTGAAGTACTTCATTGGTTGTAAACTATTTTTAAAAACATTTCATTTAAGAGAGATAAAGGGGCAAAAAAGTTGAGTGTTCTTCACAGGCTTTTGAAGGAATTATAAAAGTCTTCCTTTGACTCAATGACTTCCACAGTTCTTCAAATCTTTAGAATTCTCTAATATTGTGATATCATGTCATCTTCTCAAATAATATAACACTTTTAAAAAGTGCTTAACACAATACCTAACATAGAGGAATTACTATATCAATGTTTATTCCCTTTTATTTTCTTCATATATGAATAACCTCATAAGAATATTAGGACAGCTTTAATGAAAAAGAAATTCTAGCCTATATTCAAATACCTATGCTCTCTGAGACATTGACATATCAATTTTTTGAATGTGTGAATATTTTGACTGTCCAGGTATACCCTAGATATACTGACCACTGAAATAAAGTTAATACTACCAATCAAGTTATCCTTTTTTTTTTGCAGTGCATATAAAAGTTTATACTATACTGTAGTCTATTAAGTGTGCAATAGCATTATGTCTAAAAAAATATGTTATTGCTAAAAATACTTACCATCACCAGAGTCTTCAGGGAGTCATAATCTATTTTTCTGGTGGAATGTCTTGCTGTGATGTTGATGGCTGGTGACTACTTAGAATGGTGTTTGCTGAAGATTGGGGTGCCTGTGGAAATTTCTTAAAATAATACAACAACAAAGTTTGCTGCATCGATTGACTCCTTTCACTTGAACACTTAGAGGCCATTATAGGGTTATTAATTAGCCTAATTTCAATATTGTGTCTAAAGGAATAGGGAAGCCTGAGGAGAGGGAGAGAGATGGGGACCACTATGTTGGTGGAACAATCAGAACACACAACATTTATTGATTAAATTATCTCATATAGGCATGGTTCATGGTGCCCTAATACAATTACAGTAGCAATAGCAAAGACTGTGGATCGCAGATCCCCATAACAAATGTAATAATTATAATAATGATGAAAATATCTGAAATATTGTGAGAATAACAAAAATGTGAAACAGAGACATGATGTCAACACATGCTGTTGGTAAAATGGAGCTGATAGACTTGCTTAATGGAGAGTTGCCACAAACCTTCAATTAAAAAAAACAAACAAACATGGTATCTGTGAAACACAATAAAGCAAAGTGCAATAAAATTAGGTATATCTATTGCATAGGTGTTCTCCAATCTCACAGGGTACCCTATTATTTCCAGGAGTTAAAATCACTAAATGTATATAATTAAGTAGCATATACACATTGCATAGAATGAATAGTTATTGTTAATTATAAAATATATATCGTTTTGATAATGAATAAAATACAAGTGCACTTATATGTGATTTTGAATGAAGCAATTGTTTAACAACATCTATAAAGTGCTTGATATGTATCAAGTTCTTTGGTAAGCAATAGGTATACAAAGAAAAAAACACTAAAACAGCTTCTTTATTTTTTCCTATTTTTTTAAAGCAATGCCTTTGTGGCATATTTTAATTAGATTTTATTTTCAATTCATAAGCAACTACTTCTCTCCTTCCCACCCATCCCCATGCAAAAAATAAAGTAAGGAAAAATCTAGTAGCACATATTAGTACAACAAATTCTCTCCTTGGTCATACCTAGAAAACATGTCACATTCTTTATATGTTGTACATCTTCATTGCATCCTTATCTCTTCTCTCTCTTTCTCTCTCTCTCTCTCTCTCTCTCTCTCTCTCTCTCTCTCTCTCTCTCTCTCTCTGTGTGTGTCTCTGTCTCTCTGTCTCTGCCTCTGTCTCTCTGTCTCTGTCTCTTACTCTGTCTCTCACTCTGTCTCTTTTTCTGTCTGTCTCTGTCTGTCTGTCTGTCTGTCTCTCTTTCTCTCTCTCTCTTACTTGTTACTTCACAATCAGTCTTCCGGAATATGAATTGATCTTAGTGTCAATAAGTCTTTCTTAGTTGTTCATTTTTATGATGCTATTATTAATGTGTATATTAGTCTCCTGGTTTTCCTTTCCATTTTATAAAGAATAGTAAAAATCATATACATATGTCAATAGAGTCAGAAAAGGCTTCTAATAAATTATAACACCCATTCCGGGGGTGAAAACAACATAATAGGTAGAATTATATATACATGTCTTCACTATTTTAAATAGTATCTATCTAAAACCAAGAGTCAGTCCTCTATATAATGAGGATAAATTAGAAGTCTGTCCAATTAGAACAAAGCTAAAACAAGGATATTCATCATCATCAATACTATTAGGTTCAGGGATGATAGCTGAAAAAGACAAGAAAAAAGAATTGAACAAATAAGCGTAGATAAAAAGGATTTCTTTTCAGATGAAATGATGATTGACATACAGAGCCCTAGAGAGCAACTAAAATTATTCAAACAATAATTTGAATGAATTTTTTGTTGTTCTGTTTTATCCAACTATTCATAATCTCATTTGGGGTTTTCTTGGTGAAGATACTGGATTGGTTCGCCATTTCCTTCTCTAGCTCATTTTATAGATGAGCAACTGAAGCAGACTGAGTGAAGAGTCTTGCCTAGGGATATACATCTATTAAGTGTCTGAGGCTATATTTGAACTCAGGAAGAGGAGTCTTCCTGACTCCAGGCCCAGCAATCCATCCACTGTGCCACCCAGCTTTCCCTCATCAAAGTAGCAAATAAAAAATAAATCCACATAGATCATAAGCATTTCAAAGAATATTTCCTCAGTGAACATATACCAATATTATTACTCTTAGCACATGAGGGACTTTTTTTTATTTTAAAGGCTATAAATATTCACAAAAAACATTATGAAATATTAGATTAGATCTGTTCTCTATGTTTATTCCATTTCTGAAATTTGTGATTTTCTGATTCAGACCATGATATGTTGGGTTTTTTTTTTTTGGACTTGCAGTGTGGCACAATATTGAGAGTCAGGATATCAGAACTATTCTAGTTCTAAGTCTAACTCACTAAGTGACATTGAGCTCGTTACTTCTCTCTGTGGACCAAGTTTACTCATCTGCCCAATCTGGGATTTGGATTACAAAAGCCCTAAGGTCTTTTCAATTCTGACAATCTATGATTTGGGGTAATATTAATTGCCTGTTAATATATCACAAATTTCATACTAAATCCCACATTGTCTTAAGTATCAAAGCTTTTGCTCATCTATTGAAACACAAAGGTTACTTATTTACACGGCAATCATAATAGTCTTCATGCAACTTAAAATTGTATTTCTGTTTTTCTTTGCCACCTTATGAAGCTGGGCAAGGACAAAGTCACATAAAATTTGTATGAAAGAATATTGTTGTTTCTTTGCTCTTAATCACTTTTGTTTTCCCTCTAAAATCATGTCACCTCTACTTTCATTCTTAATCATTAAATCCATTATTATAACAAATATTTTTTAAACAAAGTCAAACCAAATAGTTTGTAAGACCTTCTGTAGGAGGAGTCTTCCACTGGTACTGAGAGGAGGTAGGAATGTTTTATTGTCAGTTTTCAGGCACCAGGGTTGGTCATTACAATTATTCGAAGTTGAAGGACCTTTTAGTGCTACTGTCATGTCTGCTATTCTACTCGTTGGGCATATTGCTGTCTTGGTTACACTTTGCTTACTCTGAATCCATTCATAAATGTCTTCCCATGTTTCTCAGCATTTCCCACATTCATTATTTCTTATATTGCAATAATACTCTATTCCACTATATGATTTGCTCTGTTATTACTTTGAAAATATTTTAAGATGCCAGAGTTCAACTTTGTTTTCTCCTTTAGTGTAATTTCCCATAAAGATTTGTTTGAGATCATTTTTTTTATTAAACTGGAATCACTACCTACTTTCTTCTGAATAATTTCTTGAATAATAATGTTGATGTATTTGTAAAGGATATATTTTCCCTTACCTGTCTCCCCACTTGTAAGGTGGTTGAAAATAGACAACACTGTTAAAAATCTAAGATGATTTGAATATTTTCATTCCATTTATTATATATGAATATAATCAATAATGATAGAATAATGAACAAGAAAGTAATGTCATTACATTTCAAACTACTGCTTCTTAGCATCAGTACCAGATATCTTTTCCCAAATGCTGGACATAATGTAGAAATCCAACAAATGTTTGACTTGTTATTTGACATGTTGAATAAAGTGGTTTCTATGTATTAAATCAATGAAGCAATGAACCAGTAATCAAAGATTATAGATTTAGAGAAATGAATGACCATTGTGATAATTTAGTACAACCTCCTTTTTTTTTAAAAAAAATGAATACCCAAGGCCCAAAGAGATAAAGGAAATTGTCCAATATTGCACAACTATTAAATTTTAGAGCCAATCTAGGTCCTCTGACTACAAATTTGGAAACTTTTTCCATTTAATGGGCATCTCTTAAGAATGACGTTCAAAATACCCAGAGAATAAGTAAACACAATAAATAGGAAAACAGGGACTTATATAAAGATACCAATGTGCATCCCTATTAATGCACAGGGAGTTCAAAGACCAACCTGGGAGTTTTTTTTTTTTATTGTGTTTTAGTTTTTTATTTTGTTTTGGTTCACATGAAAATTGACCTTCTCCATTCTTGACCTATCTACCCCTCACTGAGAAAGCAATAAAACATCCCTGCTACAAATATGTACAGTTAAGCAAAATACATTTCCATTTTAACCACCACCACCATCATCATTATCAACAACAGAACATCATAATCTTCATCCGCACTCTGAGTCATCACTTCTCTATCACACAGTAAACAGCATATTTCATTACAGATCCTTGAAATAATTTTTATTCCTAGCATTGACCAGTGTTCCTGTGTCTGTTAAATTTCTTTGCCCTTATAATGTTGTTATCATATAAATAATTCTCTTTGTTCTGCTCAGTTCACTCTGCATCATTTCACACAAGACTTCCCAGATTTCTCTGAAACCATTCCCTTCGTCATATCTTATAGCACAATAGTACTTAATAATGCTTATATGTTGTACTTCTTCAGCCATTCCCAAGCTGATGGGCACCTACTCAGTTTTCAGTTCTTTGCCATTAGAGAAATAAATGCTATAATTTTTGTTGTATGTTTGGGTCCTTTTCCTTCTTTGATATATTTGATGTATAGATCTTGTAGTGATATTACTGGGTCCTGTCCATACCAACAGTTTAAAACCTTTTTGACCGTATTTCCAAAATGCTTTCCACAATGGCTAAAATAGTTCATAGTTCCAATAATAGTGCATTAATGTACACTTTTTCCTGTAGCCCCTACAGCATTTGTTATTTCTCCCTTTTTTTTCAATCAACTCTGCCAAGATAATGGGTGTGAAATGGAAACTTAGACTTATTTTACTTTGCATTGGTCTAAATATAACCGATTTAGAAATATATATGGAGAGAGCATACACACACACACACACACACACACACACACACACACACACACACATATATATATATATATATATATATATATATATATATATATATATATGGAGAGAGAGAGAGAGAGAGAGCAAGCAAATGATTAATGGTTAAAAAACCTGATTAGTGTTATTCTAAAAACATTAGATATGTGCTAAAGCTCAGAAATGAACTGAGGCAAACTATGCTAAGGATAATACATAGCTAGGAGGTAACTTTTCAAAGCTCTATCAGGAAAAAAGGGGGAGGATTGAAAAAAAGGGAATGAAATTGATTTTCTGTTCAATAGATCTATACAGTTCTTTAAGAAAGGAGGATGGATATTATGAAGAGAATGATATTCAGCCTGGGAAATACCAGGTAAAAATAGCTAATTGGGAATGGGTACTCCCCCAAAAAGTAAGAGGTTAAAAGAGATTACCAATGTACCCACAAAGAATCTAAACTGTTAGATAAATGGTGAAATCTGGGTATGAATGGATAATTTTATCCAGGTATAATAAAGTATTTGCTGATGTCATTACTGAACTAGAGTCAATGATATTTGACCAATCAAAGACAATAAGAGTGGTACCATAAGATTGAGGCAGGATTAGTTTCCTGATTTTCAAATTAAGAGATGAAACTTTCTTCAAATTGTATATAGGTCAGTGAAAATGACTGAGATTTTTGGCAGAACTCAAGAATACATTATTTAAAAGGATGTTTCTGAGCATTTAGAAAAGGAAGTGATGAGCACATAGGGATAACATAGTTTCATAAAGAGTAAATAGTGGCCTCCTTATCTCATTTCCCCAGATAAAAATGTTACTAGACTGGCGGTGTGGGACAATTCCATAGATGTAGTGAGCTTGCAAGTTAGGCATTTGACAAATCTTCTCATAATATCCTTGTGGAGATGATAGAGAAGTACTGCATAATTTATAATTTGGTAAGGTTGTTTAAGGAACTGTTTAAATGCTTATACCCCCAAAATATTAAACACAGTAGAGAACTGCTAATAAGGAGTACCAAAGATATGTCCATTGAAAATGTCCTAGCAATTTTTTTTATCAATAGAAAATATTAATATCTCAATAGAAAATGCAAAGAGGTTAGCAACCTTATCAATATAAAGATAACACAAAGAAGAGAAAGAAAACTCATGTGTTAAAATTATACCACCTCAAAAAATTCTGTGCTAGAATAATGAGTTGATTACATATAATACACATGTATGTACATACATATCATCCCAATATAAAAATATGTGGGTTTATATGTAAACATATATTAGAATATTATATATATGATTAGAATATGTAGTTATATGTATGTATATACAATTCTAGGGTGTATGGGAAATTCAGGAAGAACTAACACCTTAAGTGTGAGGGCTTGTGATGAGGTTTTCAGGATGGCTCATCCACCTTTGGTCTCCATCCCTCACCTAATTCTCACTTGTAGCTCCAAGAAGCTATAGCATGCATACTGGCCATACCACAGTAAACCATCTTTGCAGCCAGGCTTAACCAAATTGAGAGTAACCAACAAGTCTCAAACCCATCAATGAGCTAAGGAGATAGATGTCTACTCCAAGTGTGTGAAGACTTTTCCTAGTGGAATGAGCAGATGAGAGCAACTTGTTCCAAGAGCCAGGAAGGTGGCTGAAATAGGTGCCATGGATTGCTTAGAGCTCGGTCAGACATTGAAGACAACAAGATTATCCACTGCATCCCAGCCATCACCACTTGTCTTGACTTTTATCTTGCCACTGCGCTTTCCTCCAGAAGAGAGAGTGAGGTTGATAACTTTGTGCAATTCTGCTTTATTCAATATAATTCACACAGAAGTCAAGATATCATCCCATGATGTCATTGATCGTCTTTGAAAATAAAGCACAAACAAAAGCAACAAACAACACATAATTTTGATAGATAGATAGATAGATAGATAGATAGATAGATAGATAGATATAGACATATATAGATATAGGTATACTAGGAAATATAAATATACAAAATGTTTGATCATTTTCATTTGGGTCTAGCTCTTTGTGAACCCATTTGGGATTTCTTGGCAAAGATAGTGGAGTAGTTTACCATTTCCTTCTTTAGCACATTTTGTTGTATCTTTGTTCAGTTGTTTTCAGTCAAGTCTTACTCTTCATGACTCTATTTGGAGTTTTCTTCGCAAAGATACTAGAATGGTTTGCCATTTCCTTCTCTAGCTCATTACGTGCATAAGAAACTGAGAAAAACAGGGTTATGTGACTTTCCCCTGACCATGCAGATAGCAAGTGTCTGAGGCTAGATTTGAATGCAGAAAAATGTGTTTTCTCTGCTCCAGGTCTGGTACTATCCACTGTACCTCCTAGCTTCCCAATATACAGATATATGTATATATTTGAATGATATATATGCGTATATATATAATATATATATATATATGTGTGTGTGTATAAACATATTGTAATCTATTTTAAAATCTAATCACACAGATATATGAATGTATATGTGTATATGTATGTGAATGTATATATATGTTATATATGTATATATATATATATATATATATTATATATATATATACTTTCATATGTTTTCATATATGTACATATGTGTATATTGGTCCTTTTTTGTTAAGATTTTTTATTAACCCAGGTTTTTTTGTTAAGGTAATATTCTGTTTTATATAATACATTACATATGCATACATGTGGATACATATAAACTTTCATATCTTTGTGCAAAAAAAATCAACTATACCAGAATATGATACATAAAACAACAAGATAATAGTTAATGTCAAAAAAAAAATCCCAAGTCTTATAATATATAACAAAGCCAATATGATGAAACAGTGAGACCTCCAGTCTTAGGATTTATGAAAAGTATTATATATTAATAAGACACCATGGTCATGAGGGTAGAGTGCTGCCTTCAGAGTAAGCAAAACCTTGGTCCAAGGTCCATCTCTATCACATACAACTTTTGTGTCCCTGTAAACTCTAAAGTGAGTTATATAATGTCTCAGTACTCAACATCTTACAACTGTGAGTTATAGAGACATTTGAGAAACTTGTCCAATAGTTCCATATTCCCGTATTTATCTTGTCAAAATTAATATATAACATAAAACAATGGAAAGTGTTGTCTTCTTCTAATACTTCCCCGGTCAGATAAAATCTAAGTTTTTTTATGCAGCTGTAGCAACCATATTGAAGAATAGACATTAACAAACTTTTGTTCCTAAAGATGAGATTAAACTTGTTATTAAGGGGTCTAGAAAATATGCCTTAGGAGGATCTACTAAAGGGACTGGTGATATTTACACTGAAGAAAGGGAAACTTAGCAGGGACTTAGTAGCTATTTACAACATGGAAATGGTTATCATCTTCTAGAGGGATTAGAGTTTCTATGCTTAGCTCCAGAAGGAGGAATTAGAAATAACATTTGTATGTTGTTGAGAATTAATAGTCAGTTCGATAAAGCAAAAAAAATACAACAATTTGACCTTGTTTTGTGAGATAATGAGATTCCCTTCATGATGAGCACTATAGTAGAAGCATCATATCTACTAAAGAATACTGAAAAGGAGATTCCTTTCCATGTATTATCAGTGGAATAGGCTGGGTTCACAACATATAGAATCAAAGAAGAACAAAAGTTTAATAAACTAAAATATCTCAGTTATTGGAGCAAGAATTCACTATTTGACAAGAAATTGCTGGGAAAACTGGAAAATAGTTTGGTAGAAACAGGGTATAGACTAAAGTCTCACACAACATGCTAAAATAAAAACAGTGGATACAAGATTTAGACATAAATGATGATGTCATAAGAAAATTCATGGACCATGGAAGAAATTACCTGGTAGATTTATGAGTAAGAAAGGAGTTTACGATCATACAAGACAGGAAAGGTACACAAGACATAAAATAGATAATGTTGATCGCATTAAATTAAAAAAAAATTTTTACAAACAAAACCAATACAGCCAAAATGAGGGGGAAAAGAAGGAAACTTTGAAAAACCTATGCAGTTTCTCTTATAAAGGCTGACAAAGTATGGGGAGAACTGATTCAAATTTACCAGAATAATATCCATTCCTTAATTCATAAATGGTCAAAAGACATGATTAGGCAATTTTAAGAAGAAAATTACTATCAATAGCTTTATGAGAAAAAAATCCTAAATTCATATTAATTAGAGAAATTAAATTAAAACAATTTTAAGATATCACATCACACCTATGAGATTAGATAAAATTATAAAAATACAAAATTATAAATCTTGGAGGGGACGTGGATAAATAGGTATATTAACATAGCATGGGCACAGCTGTGAACCAATCCAAATAGTATTAGAAGAAATTAAGTACTGTGTCCCCAAAGCTATAAAACTGTTCATACTTTTTGAACCAGTGACACCCCTTCTTGGTATACATCTCAATGAAATTTTTAAAAGAACAGAAAAAGGATCCATATTCTAAACATATTTGCAGCAACTTTTTTTTTTTTGTGCGTGTGTGTGTGCGAGTATAGTGGCAAGGGATTGGAAACTGAGAGGATTCCTGTCAATTGTGCAATAACTGAATGTCTATAGTATATGAATATGATGAAATTCTGTTTGTAATATAAGAAATAATGAAGGAGATGGATTCAGAAACACAAAACAAAACAAAAAAGCCTTGGAAGACCTTTATGAACTAATGAAAATTTAAGTGAGCACAACAAAAAAAATAATTTATACAATTATTAATAATTAAATTAATTTAATAATTTAAAGATGATTAGCTTTGAAAGACTTAGTAACTAAGAAACACAATGACCCACCAAAATTCCAAAGGACAGCATGAAACATGCTAAACACCTCCACATAGAGAGCAAATGTATTCAGAATATAAATTAAAACACATTTTCTTTTTTCTTGTTTTTTTTTGTGGAAATGACTTATGTAGTAATTTGTTTTGCTAGAATATATATATATATATATATATATATATATGTATATATATATATATATACATTATATATACATGTACATACACAGACACACACATATATGTGTGCATGTATATACTATATATATATATATATACACATACATATATGCATATATATTTAATAAGCTTTATTTTTCTTGCGTTCTCAGTAGGTGAGAATGGAGGGGGAAGAAGAAGATAATTTCATATTGAAAATTTTAAATTCAAGTATATATTGGCTTCTGTCATCTCTGAGATTACTTTCAACTCTGAGAATCAGCTTATATCAATCTGGACCTATCATAAATTACCATGTCCTCTGTTAGACATCCCAAATGCTCCAAGTTGTACCATTCTTAATCTGAAGTAATATCAGTTAAGATACCAGAACTTATCTACATAACTTAGAAATATTAAATTAGCCTTGCACACTAAGTTATGCTTTATACACCATGAAGTAACAGCCATATGAGTTTCAATAGCCCAAAAATGATGGAAATTTGATGGAAAGAAACTAACACTATTTAAGCAAGTACTCCAGGAATAAAAAGGAAGAGCATTTTAAATTTGATTTCAGATCACCCTATTATCGAATAGAATTTTACCCCAAATTTGATATACTCTTCCTCTTTCACTGTCACCAGTCCTATTCTTCTATGGTATTAAAATTTTCTTAGGTTTACTAGATGGTTATACATAAAAGTCCTTCATTTTCCTTGCTCATCCAAGAAAATGTTGCTAAGAATGTAACAATAATAAAAATATAACAAATTATATGTGTGTGTGTGTGTGTGTGTGTGTAACACCTAACATGTACTAAACATTATGTTAAGTGCTTTACAAATACTCACAAAACTCCTGGAACACAGGTACTATTAATTTCTCCATTTTACAGCCAAAGAAATTGAGGCAAAGTAACTTGTCCTAGGTCACATAATTAGTAAGTATCTGAGGCTGGATTTGTAATCATGTCTTCCCAACTCTACACCTTGAACTCTGTCCACTGTGATATTTAGCTGTTTCACTATGGTACTATAGTACCAGACTGTTTACAAAATGCTTTTTGTGTATTATTTCATTTAAGCAGCAGATACTACAGAAGAGATACATACTACAGAGAGAAACATTTAATTTTTCTGAGTTTCTTCACTTCTAAAATAATGCTAACAATGCTAATACTGTTATGTTCACTAGATCTTTGAGTGGCAAATATTTGATAAATCACAATATATTGTTATAATTCATATCATTCTCATATTTTTGATGGAGTTAAGTTAGATACTCTCCTAGCACAACTCAATATCCTGAGTTAAAAGTAATGCTCCCTGATTAATGAATGAATTAATGATTTGGTAAAATCCAAGTAGCAATAACTTCAGGCAAGAAAGGAATAAGGTGAAGGGTATTTCAGTCTCATAAAGGGAAGACTACAAAATACTAAGCACATATTTTGGCTAGTGTTCTTGCAAGGAATGATGTCTTACCTCCAGTGGACAAAGCAAAAGAAAATTTAATGAAGACACACATTACCATTTCTGTGCCTGGGCCTCAGCTTCAATGAGTGATGGTGAGATTTCAAGCATATTGTGACCCATTAATTAGTTAGCACCCACCACTTACTAAGTTCATCATCATAAACTCTTACTCTTTCAATTGAAACTGGTAGTATCCTACCTTTGACAATTTGATCACAAGGTAGGTCAAGTGAGTGTTTTCATAACTTAGGGTGACCTATATGACTCCTGAGAAAATGATCCCCAGGAGATATTGGCACAAAAATTATATTATGTGAAAGATCACTTAATATTAATGAAGATACTACTTTAAAATGTTATGCTACTCCATATACATATAAATGATTCCCCTGACAAAGTGTTCTATGATTCTGCATCCACTAAAAACCTAGAAATGATTAGCCCTCCCTCATGTATGTGCTCTTACTAGTCATCCAGAGGAGCTATTATTTTAAAGCAAGGAGATTTAGTGATGTAAAATCAAATGAAAAGTCAGGATGAATCATTTACATAGATATCACAAACCAAAATCTTTTAGAAACAAACACTTTACCAGTAAAAAGGATGGACACAAGGAGAAAATACGTTTATTGAGGCACAGATACAGCAAACACAATTCACCAGGATCAACAAATGGAGGGATATCACTAAAGTGATATCATTGTTTCTTTGCCTCTACATATACTTTGTACTTATTTCGCATGGGGTGCAGTCATCCAAAAGGGTCATATCTGCCGGCAATAAGACATGGTGTGTGGTTTCTGCTGCATGTGTTCATTGACATTATGGGCTTTGTTTCATGAGATTAAAAGAAATAAATCATATTCTCATATTGTCATCGTTGTGTAGGATCCCACAAGCCCATGGTCTCTGCTGGTCACTGCCTGCAGAATGGCTTTACTGGGAACAAAATTTTGCAGAATCTTTCTTCCAGTTTCTTACTTCAGTCAAAATCCTTATCTGTGTTAACAACCTCTTCTCCAGAAGAAGAAAATTGTCCCTTCCATATCACTTTCCATATGCAGAGCAGAGATTTAAGCTAAAAATCTTTTTGCAAGAGTAAGGTTCTTACACAACCAAACTTAAAGATTAGGGATACAGAAATGCTTTAAATGCATTTTTATCATGCCATAAGTAGAGTTTATCAGTCCTCAGAGCCTTGACAATGGGAGGAGTCACTTCACAAAAGAAGAGTTCTTGCATCAAGGACCAGGTTTATTGGAAAACAGGACAGTCATCTAGGTAACTGATGCCCAAAGACTTTAAGTCACCACCCCCCTTCATCTACTTCCTTCTCAATAAGGGCAGAGTCTCTGTCTCCAGATTGGCTAAGATGAGGTAACAAAATTATTTTAACTACTTATTTTTAAATCAAAACAAAAAACTATCTGCAGGCATCTTCAATGTTTAGACTGCCATTTCCAAAAATACAGAAGGGCATTCTGGCCTTTAACTCCTGCACCAACGCTTATTTTCTCATCACAGATATATTTTGTATCCAGTGTGAAAGAATGGGAAGAATCACTTTGCAGAGAGGTGATGTACTCACCTCTAGGTTAGAAATAAGGCATACATTCTTATGTAATGAAATATTTCTGAAGAATATGTCATGTGGAATACTTCTGAGAATTTTAACAGTGTTTGAAAGTGTTGCTTCTATTTTCATGAAACACTCATATATGACCTATAAAATAGGTGATATGTATAGATATACAGATATATGCATATGAATCTATATGTCTATACATACACGAATATATATATATATATATTTATTTATCTATCTATCTATCTATCTATCTATTTATTTATTTATTTATTTATTTATTTATTTAAATGTTATTGATTTTTTCCCCCTCTGTTTTCCTCTGTGCCTGTAGCATTGTCCCTTTTCTTCTTGCCTGCTGACTTTCCTGGCTTCCTTCAAGTACCCAATTGAAATCCCATCTTTTATGAGATTTCACTTACTAAGCATATTTTATTGGGAATTTACTTACTGATCATCTTTTTCCTCCTAAACTCTCTTAATTCTAGTACCTTCCCTCCATTATTCATTTCATATTTATCTCACATATGGCTATAGATAGATGAATATAAGAATAGACCTTTTAAACCTTTTCATCCCTGATCAAATCTCACATGTCCCTCCCCCCCACTCTCACCTGTGTACTTTGTCTCACATTTTATAGAAAATAAAAATCAAACCATTAGCTGTGAACTATCTCTTTCTATTCTTCCTCATTTCCTATCATTCTTCTGTTATTATCTCCTCTTTCACCCTTGTTTCACAATATGGAATGGCCCTACTCCTTACCAAGGAAACCCTTCTATTTATTCAACAGATCCCATTCTGTCATTTATCCTCTAATAGCTTCCTCCCTGTGTCATTTCCACTCTTTCACTCATTTTCTTTTTCCATTTTGTCAATTGGATTTTAAAAGGAATTGTTCACTTTTTTCTTCTATCTCTTTAATTTGACTTTTAAAAACTTTCTTGAGCTCTTCCAAGAAGGCTTTTTGGGCTGCAGACCAATTCATATTCACCTTTGAGGATTTAGATGTGGGTATATTGACAATGTTATTCTCTCCTGAATTTCTTTCTTTTCACCTTTTTATTAATTTGTTTTGATTTATCAACAATCAGTTCCATAAGCTTTTGAGTTTTATTTTTCCCTCCCCAGATAGTGTGCAATCTGATATAGGCTGTACATATACATTCCTATTAAACATAATTTCATGTTAGTGATGTTGTAAGGAAAAATTAGAACCAATAGGAGGAACCACAAGAAAGAGAAAAGAAAACAAAACAGAAGAAAAAAATAGCAAATATTGTGCTTCAATCTGCATTCAAACTCCATAGTTCTTTCTTTGAAAGTGTAGCATTTTCCATCATTCAGCCTTTGGAGGCATCTTAGATCATTGAATTGCTGAGGTCTAAGTGTACCAATGTTAATCATCACACAAAGTGGCTGTTACTGTGTACAGTGTTCTCCTGGGTCTGCTCACTTCACTTGGCATCAGTCTATACAAGTTTTTCCTGGTTTTTCTGAAGTCTGCTTGCTCATTATTTCTTATATCACAATAGTATTCCACTACATTCATATACCACAAATTGTTCAGCCATTCCCCAATTGATGGGTATCCTCTTAATTCACAATTCTTTGCTACCACATAAATGGCTGCTATAAATATACTTTGTACATATGGGTCCTTTTCCCATTTGTATGATCTCTTTGGGACACAGCCTTAGAAGTGCTACTGCTGGGTCAAAGGGTATGCACATTTTCATAGCACCTTTGAGCATAGTTCCAAATTGCTCTCCAAAATGGTTGTATCAGTCCAAAACTCCACTAACATTACATTAGCATTCCAATTTTCCCATGTCATCTCCAACATTTATCATTTTCCTGTTTTGTCATGTTACCCAATCTGATGTGGTACCTCAGAGTTGTTTTGTTTTGATTTGCATTTCTCTAATCAATAGTGATTTAGAACATTTTTTCAAATGGCTTTAATCTCTTCATCTGAAAACTACCTATTCATATCCTTTCACCATTTATCAATTGGGGAATGGCCACCTTCCCCTGCATTTTTTTTTCATTAGTTCCCTTGATATTCTGGACCTTTTGTTATTCAAAATGAATCTTATTTTTCTTACTTTTTCTACCTCTATATGGTGGGGTTTCAGCTCCATTCCCCAAGAGCGTGGCCGGAGGATGGGGGGGGGGGAGTGGGCAGCTGCTTCCTGAGCTTCCAGCCCACAGACTGAGGGGGAATCCGGTGGTTGATCAGAGAGGGATTGCAGGGATCTCTTTGCCAGTGCTGATGCAGGAATCCCTTGCTTTGCCTGTGTTTGGATCTGGGCCACAGTTCTGGGAGGTGGTGCTGGGGTGAGGAGGAGAGCTGTCATAGTGGAGCTTGTAGTGATGTGGAGAGGAGCCCCTTCTCACAGTTACAGGACAGAAAGGAGTACTTGTAGTCACAGGCAAGGAAAGGAGTAAACACCTTGCCCCTTATCATACCACCTTGGAAGAACTGAAAATTTACAGTTCCCTACAAGTATCTCTGAAAACAGCTGTACAAATCCCCCAAAGCTTGGGACAGTACATCCTCCACATTGGAAGCAGATTCATACCTTAACAAAGACTTTAAAACTCAAGTAATTGGCCGGGATCATGAGCAAGCAGCACAAAAAGAGTCAGACTATATTATCTTACTTTGATGACAAAGAAGATCAAAATATACAAACAAGAAAACAACAAAATCAAAGCTCCTACATCCAAAGCCTCCAAGAAAAATATGAATCAGTCCCAGGCCTTGGAAGAGCTCAAAAGGGATTTTGAGAAGCAAGAAAGAAGTAGAGGAAAAACTGGAAGAGAAATGAGAGTGATGCAAGAAAATCATGAAAAACAAGTCAACAGCTTGCTAAAGGAGACCCAAAAAAACTGAAGAAAATAACACCTTAAAAAAAGCCTAACCCAAATGGCAAAAGAGGTCCAAAAAGCCAATGAGGAGAAAAATGCCCTAAAAAGAAAAATTGGCCAAATGGAAAAGGAAGTCCAAAAGATTACTGAAGAAAATACTTCCTTAAAAATTAGAATAGAGCAATTGGAAGCTAGTGACTTTATGAGAAATCAAGACACTGTAAAACAAATCCAAAAGAATGAAAATTAGAAAACAATGTGAAATATCTCATTGGAAAAACAACTGACCTGGAAAATAGATCCAGGAGAGAGAATTTAAAAATTATTGGACTATCTGAAAGCCATGATCAAAAAAAGAGCCTAGACATCATCTTTCAAGAAATTATCAAGGAAAACTGCCCTGATATATTAGAACCAGAGGGCAAAATAGAAAGTGAAAGAATCCACATATCTCCTCCTGAAAGAGATCCCCAAAGGAAAACTCCTAGGAATATTATAGCCAAATTCCAGAGTTCCCAGGTCAAGGAGAAAATATTACAAGCTGCCAGAAGGAAACAATTCAAGTACTGTGGAAACACAATCAGGATAACACAAGATTTAGCAGCTTCTACATTAAAGGACTGCAGGGCATGGAATATAATATTCCAGAGGGCAAAGGAGATAGGATTACAACCAAGAATCACCTACCCAGCAAAACTGAGTATAATCCTTCAGGGGAAAAAATGGTCATTCAGTGAAATAGAGGACTTTCAAGCATTCTTGATGAAAAGACCAGAGCTGAATAGAAAATTTGACTTTCAAATACAGGACTCAAGTGGAACATGAAGAGGTAAACAGGAAAGAGAAATCATAAGAGACTTATTAAGATTGAACTGTTTACATTCCTGCATGGAAAGATGATATTTATAACTCATGAGACCTTTGTCAGTATTAGGGTAGTTGGAGGAAAAAAATTATATGTATGTATATGTAGATAGATAGATAGAGGGCACAGGGTGAGTTGAAGATTAAGGGGTCATATCTGGAGAATAAAATTAAGGGATGAGAGAGGATTATACTCAGAGAAGAAGAAAGGGAGAGGTAGAATGGGGTAAATTATCTCACAAAAAAAAACAGAAAAGAAAAGTCTCTTACAGTGGAGGGGAAATGGGGGAAGGTGAGAGGGAATGAGTGAATCTTATTCTCATAGGATTTGGCTTAAGGAGGGAATAACATACACATTCAATTGGGTATGGAAATCTGTCTTACCCTACAGGAAAATAGGGGGAGAAGGGGACAAGAGACAGGGGGATGATAGAGAGGAGGCAGATTGGGAAAGGGGTAATCAGAAGTAAATACTTCTGAGGAGGGACAGGGTCAAAAGAAAGAATAGAATAAACAGGAGGGCAGGATAGGATTAAGGGAAATAGAGTTAGTTTTTCACAACATGTCTACTATGGACGTGTTTTGCATAACTGCACATGTACAACCTATATTGAGTTGCTTGCCTTTTCAATGAGGGTGGGTGGGGAGGGAGGAAGAGAGAAAATTTGAAACCTAAAGTTTTAAAAACATATGTTTTAAAAAAATGTTTTCACATGGTACTGGGAATATAGAAATATAGGAAATGGGGTACAGAAGTCTGTCCTCCCCTACAGAAAATAGAAAGGGAAGGGAATAAGAGAAGGGGAGAGAGATAGAAGAGAGGACAGACTAGGGGAAGGGATATTCAGAATGCATGCCATCTTGGGGTGGGGGGAAGGGGGAGATGGGGTGAAAATTTGGAACCCAAAAACTTGTGGAAGTGAATGTTGAAAACTAAACATAAACAAATTTATATTTAAAAAAGTGTTTTTTTAATTGTGTTCATATAGTTCTTGGATTTGTTTCTGTAGGTGGACTCCTAAATATTTTATACTGTCTAAAGTAACTTTAAATGCAATTTCTCTTTCTATCTCTTGCTGTTGGGTTCTTTCAGTAATATATAGAAATGCTGATGATTTATGTGAGTTTATTTTATAGCCTGAAATTTTGCTAAAGTTCTTTTTTTTAATTTCAAGTAGGTTTTTCACTTGATTGTCTAGGATTCTCTAAGCATATCATCATGTCATCTGCAAAGAGTGATAGCTTTGTTTCTTCTTTGCCCATTCTACTACCTCCACTTTCTTTTTCTTCTCTTATTGCTAGCTAACATTTCCTGTACAATATTGAACAACAATGGTGATAATGGACACCCTTGTCTGAATTTCTGCTTTGATCTTCTCTATCACCAAGATGCTCCTTCTCTTTTGTCATTGATTTCTTTGTTGCTTTTTGCCCATGTTGTTTATGTTTTGTCTGGCTTTTAAAGTTGCTCTCTGCTACTGGGGCACAGGGAGCACTGATCCAGACTTCTTGTGCTGGGGGTTAGGGGCCTGGTTACTGGTTTTGTGGGCTGGGGCCTCAGATGTTAGCAGCTTAAGGCTGTCGGCATCTGTAGTTTATCTAGTGCTGAGCGGGAGCTGGTGGTGGTGGCTGGTGAGTGCCTGGTGTTGATGGTTGCCTCCTCCACTGCTGGAGGGCTCAGAATCTCCTGCTAGTTTGCTGAAGTGGGGCTTGCCACTGGCTTGCCAGGATGCTTCCAATTTTGTACTAGTCCCCTTCAGCCACAGCAAGAGGGACCCTTCCCATTAATCCCCTTAGCCTCCTGAGCTAAAAGACTGCTGTATCTAATCTTTCTGCTGGCTCTACTTTTCCAGAATTTTCCCTGGGACAATATTCTCTGGTGTTTTAAAGGTCAGTAAGTGAGGGTGAGAGCAACTTGCTGCTTATTCTTCCATCTTGGCTCCTGGAAGTCTAAATAGGTGACTTTCAAATACTCCATCCATGGGCTGATAGCCCCAGGAGCAGCCATTGCTGATGCTGCTGATTCAGTCACTCCCATGGCCTGCTCCTGATTTGTTGGGCCAAGGCTGGACCACATTCCTCTCCCACCCAGGTCCTGCAGACCTTTCCTACTGACCTTCTAAGTTGTCTTTGGCATTTTTGGTTTTAGAAATCTAGAAATTGCTACTGCTGCCAGTGATTCAGTCCTCCTGGCTTCCTGGGCCTGGTCTGCACTTCTGTGGCCTATGCTGAACTGCGCTTCTCTGTCAGCCAGGTGTAACAGAACCTTCCTGTTGACCTTTCAGGTTGCCTTGGACTAGAAATCTGTCTCTCTCTGTTTCTTTGTGGGTTCTGCCACTCTAGAATTTGTTCAGAGTTGCTTTTTAAAGGTATTTAAAGGGGTCTGAAGGAGAGCTCAGGTGAGCCCCTGCTTTCACTCCACTTAGCTCCTCCCTCTTTCACTTATTTTCAATCTTCCCCTCCCTACTGGCTGATTTCCTATAACCTACAGAGAAGTCCATGTATTTCTTATCCTGGGGAAAAAAACAAAAACAAAAACAAAAACAAAAAAAAACAAAAAAAGTCTCACTTGATCCTTCCGTCTGTGCTAATTTTCGTCTTACAACTGTTCTGCCCTTTGTTCCTAAACTCCTTAATAATGGTTTCTACAAAAGATGCCTACATTTTTTCTCCTTAAACCCTTATAATCTGGTTTCTGACCTTATCATTCCACCAAAACTGTTTTCTTCAAAATTAGTAACAATCTCATAATTGATAAATGACTTTTTCTCAATTCTCATTGTCTTTGACCCCTTTGCTATTTTTGACACTATGAATCATTCTCTCCTTCTTTTCTCTAAGTTTCCAGGAAATCATTCAAATAATATATACAGTATATATATATATATATATATATATATATATATAGCTATATACAGTATATAGCTAAATCTATAGAAGCGTGTCCTTAAATTAAATTGTGGTGAAAATGTCGGCATTTGACTTATCCCTCTCTCTAGTCCTAGGTATCCATATTGTGCTCTAATTTGGTAGCTAGGTGGCACAGTGGATAGAATGCCAGGCCTGGAGTCAAGAAAGTTTATCATCCTGAATCTAAATCTGACTTCAGACATTTACTATCTGTGTAACCCTGCATGACCTCTTTGCCCCAGTTTTCTCATTTGTAGCATGAGCTGGAGAAGGCAAACCACTCCAGCATCTTTGCCAAGAAAACCCCAAATGGTGTCACAGAATTGGAGACAATGGAAAAATGACTGAAAAACAGCAGCAGCAGCAGCAACAACAGTACGTTGGCACTCTTTGGTACCAAAGATGTTTTCTAAGGATGCTGCAGTGAGGAAGAAAGGTATGTAGAAGACTGAGGGAGGAAGTCATCAATTTGGGGTACATCTACCAAGGGATTTGAAGAGTCATCTGGTAACTTCCTATTTTGACTAGCTATTACTACTAAGTAGGTGTGAAGTTAGTAATTTATAGCCTTTGAGGGATTCTAAGTGTTTTGAATGCATTCCAAATTTGGGTACTAAAAAGGAAAGCCATAGTTGCCCTCCCATT
The DNA here is from genome assembly GCF_003287225.1 of Phascolarctos cinereus. Classification (NCBI taxonomy): domain Eukaryota; kingdom Metazoa; phylum Chordata; class Mammalia; order Diprotodontia; family Phascolarctidae; genus Phascolarctos; species Phascolarctos cinereus. The sequence goes on along the minus strand of NW_027555625.1, from coordinate 28,391,279 downwards.
TTAAAAGCTATGATGGCATGATGGGCTAAGGTATTGTATACTGAAGGAATAGCAGGGACAAATGTTTGATGCCAAAATTATCCTGGAATATTAAGAGAGAAAATTAGTATATGATTCTGAGTGGAGCAGAATAATTGGAGATGAGCTTCAAGAGGTAGAATGCACCAAGTCTTTAAAGAACATTGAACATCAAGGCAATAGCTATTCTATGAATAAAAATTGCTCAGGATTGGTGGCTCACAGAGATTCAAAACCCTTTCTCCACTCACCTTTCCCTCCTTTGCTTTGTAAGGAAATCCTCCATATCATTCTAAAACCACCCACATAAACAAGCAGACATTACATTTATTGAAGTTCAACATAAACTTCAAAAATTCTGCTCATACTTTCACATTCCAAAAAGTTCAAGGCAAATTGCTAATTAAATGGATTAGTATTCTAGCTGTAGGAAACCTCAGTTGATGGGGGTCAGGGCCTTACCATTCTGAAGCAATACCTGGGAGGGATTCATCACAGAAAGAAGTCAGAATAGGGTTGAGATTTGGATGTATTTGGGAACTATTCAAAGAGAATCACTTTGACAAGCACTCACAAATATAAGCCCATTTAAAACAACATTCTACCTGCCTGCCTCAAAAAGAATTGCATCAAATGAAAGTATGTAGTAGGCTCAGAAACATAACCCCATCACCTTCAGGCAGCAGGTTTCATTTAAAACTACAAAGAAATTTTAGTCCTTATTTTTTTGAGAAAACCACAGAGTGATTAACATTCCTAAGATTATTTGAAAGAAGGATTTTTCAGATGTACATTTTGGAACCTCCAGGAGGTTCAGTCACTCTTGAATCATTTGTTTGTCCAGGATTATAGCCAATTAGAAAATTTTGCATTATTAAATTTTACCAACCATGAACAAACATGGTCTGAAACCAGATTTTCAAGGTTTTCATGTAGACTGACCACAGCTAGACACCATTTGAGCATGCTTAAAGGACTGGGCCCTCACTGGATGTACCCTTCCCATTATGCTTTTATATGAATCAAACTTCTAATGTGAAGAAAAGAACTCATGATCTTTTTTTCTCCAAATCTCTCCTTTTCCCAACTTTCCTATCACTAATTAGAACACAACATCTCCCCAGTCATCCAAGCTCAAAACCTTGGCGTCATCCCCAACAACTCAATCAAACTCAGTCAACATATGTAATATTTTGCCAAACATTTAATTTATTTTCCTTCATGTAATCACTTTTATTCATGATTTCATTGTACTCTCAAGGTCCCACCTTAGTGCAGGGCCTAATCCACCCATTTCTGCATTATAGCAATACCTTTTTAATTCACTTCCCTGCCTCAAGCCTTTCCCCATTCCAGACCACCCTAAAGTGAAGTACACTCTCCTAATTAATAAACTCAAATTGCTCCCTATTACCTCCCAGGCCAAATAGAAAATCTTCTCCTTGGATTTTAAAATCGTTTACAACCTGACTTCCTACCTTTTTAGTCTTCTCACTCTCTACTCTAACCCAACTACTCTCTGATCCAGATATAATACCTTAATTGCTGTTTATTTCCCAACCTTGTGCCTTTTCTCTCTCCTCCTCCTCCGTCTTTTGACTTCTCTGGCCTCTTTAAAAATGCTTCTCAAATTCCATCTTCTGCAAGTATCATTTCTCAGTCTTTGAAACTGCTAGTTCCATTCCTCTGAGATAATTTCCACTTTAACTTGTATGTATCTTGTATATACATAGATATTTACATGCTGTTTTGCATAGTAGAATTAGACAGCTGGTAATGTGTTTTTCTCTTTCTTTTTATCTCAGGTGTTCAGCAAAATGCTTATGACATAAGTAGTTAAAGTTTTGAGTTTTTTTGTTTTTTTTGTTTTTGTTGACTAACACAATTGGCCAAGCCAGAAGTTGTGGACAAGGCCCAAGATAAAAACCTATTGAATTGTTGAATTACTGTAGCAGCTATTAAACAAATGTTTGTTGGACACTTACTATGCACCTAATACCAACAGAAGCAGTTGGGAGAAACAAAACAGGAAATGATTCCAAGTGGGCAAGATGCCTATCATTGCATTGGAGAAAAAAATATTTTCACCATGAAACGAAAAGGTTTTTTTAAGTCTAGTCCCATTTCATAGGTGCAGAGAATGAAACCCTTACAAGTGATAAAACTTTACAACATATCTGTTATAATAATATTAGAGAGATCCCTTGGGGAACTGAGAGGTTAAATGAGCTTGCTCGTTGTGTGTGGATGTATTATGTGTATATGTGGCTGTGTGTGTGTACATGTAAGTACACACACAAAATATATAGGTATGCAAAAATCTATTTATCTATCTATCTATCTATCTATCTATCTATCTATCTATCTATCTATCTATCTATCTCTCCATCCAACCATCCATCCATTTATCCATCTATCTATCCATCCATCTATCCATCTACCTATCTATCTATTTACAGTGTGAATATTGTCTTTTTCTATAAAACATCCGCTCCTAGAGGAAAGACACTGTTTCATTTTTGTAGTCCCAGTGTCCAGTACAGAGTAGATGAGTAATGTCTTTGTTGATTAGTTGTTTGATTTGCCCATAGCCGTTACCTTCTTTTAAACATGTGTTTTTTATCGATTTGTTGGGTTTTGTTGTTTTTGGTCCTCTTTTCTTCTCAGTCCAAACACTTGATTCCATCAGAGTAGAGCTCCCAGTGCAGAAACTGCATCTGTATATGCATACTACCATTTCCTCTATGCTGCTATTCTGTTATTTTTTTCAGTCATGTGCAATTCTTTCTGACCCCATTTGAGGTTTTCTTGGCAAAGATACTGGGGGAGATTGCCATTTCCTTCTCCAACTCATTTCACAGATGAGGAAACTGAGGCCTATAGGATTAAATGACTCACCCATGGTCACATCACTAGTAAGTGTCTGAGACCTGATTTGATTTAAGGAAGATGAGTTTTTCTGACTCCAGGCCTAGCACTCTGTCCACTGGGCCTTCTAGCTGCCCCATATCCTCTGTAACTTAGGAACTTGTAGAATTGTTTTTGGGCACCAAAAAGTAAAGGAATTTGAATATATTCAAAAAATTCATTTATGTCACAGTCAGGGCTTGAACCTAATTCTTCCTCCAAAGTCTTCACTTTGATGTTATGTCTCTCAATGACAATCTATGAAGACAAATAACTTGGATTGTAAATACAAAGCAATCAGTAGCAACAGTGGAAATTAATTGTGGTTAGTGGAAGTAGAATCCAGTGGAAGTGGATTTAGAGTCAGAAAACCTAGGTTCTAATTTCAGGTTGGTCCGTTAGGTGATTGGTGGATTTAGACAAGACACGGCATGATACATAGAACAAAGCCTTGGATCTGAAGTAAGACTATATAGCATCAGTCAGATATTGGCACTTTCATGCTCTACACATCAGTTGCCTTATATGTCAAATGAGCAGAATCAAACATACCCCACCCCCCTCACAGGGTTGTTGAGAGTATCGCTGGAGGAATTATGTGGAAAGAAAGCACTTTACAAACTGATAGGAAGAAAGTTCCTGGAGGTCCATTTTGGCCTTTGTATGTCTTTCAGTTAGTATAATGTTTGCTATTAACCAGGCCTTTCATAAACGCTTGTCGAAAAGAAGAATGAGTAGCTTTTAAGGGGTATTAGAAAAACATTCTCTAAAAAAATATGGGTAGTGTTATTATACATGTTCAGAGAAGAGAAGGATCAATGGAGGTTGTAGTGGGAAGGAAAAGTTTTCTGAAAGGAGAAACATGAATCTAGGCCTTGAAGGATAGATAGCTAAATTATGGATAAATGGAGAAGAGTACAGACTGCATTCTGGCCTAAGAAAACCTCTTTAAACCTGAACAGGAAGTGCATTAGATTAAATGGAACTATGAGGAAGGAAGTGTTTCTCAGAACAGCCTAGAGACACAAAAATGTTTCCTTCTTTTTGCTTCTTTGGCATATTCATCTCTGCCCTAATTGTCACAGGAGGTGGAGAGGAGAACTATGGAAATGACCAAATAGATGATTTCAAACTGAAAGACTGATCTTCTTGAGTTTAGAAAGATTAAACAAAAAAGATCATGAATTTAAGAACAGAATCTCTACCACTCAGTGAATAAAAATTTATAAAGCACACACTTGTCAGGCATTGTACTCTGCACTGGGGGAGCAATTAAAAAAAAAAGTCCTGTCTTCGAAAAGTTTGCATTCAATCGAAGGAAGGGAGAAAGTATCACATACACAGATTAGCAAATACAAGGTGTCCCAAAAGTGTCAGTATTTCCTTAAGTTTTCATAGCTTAAACGTGCACTTAAACTTTTGGACAACCTTGGCTATGCATGCACACATATGTATTATCACATACATGTACTCATACATGCACATATGAATGTACTTATTTACATGCATATCTATACAATGTGAGGATACTTAAAACCATTATAAACATACGAGTATACATGTGTGTCAACATGTAGCACATGTGTATTTTATGTGTATATACATTTGTGTGGATATATATGTATTTATATGCTTGTATATATTTGTGTGTGCGTGTGTATATATATATATGCATATATATATATATTGCTTTTAGGTATCTACATATGTCTGTATATATATATATATATATATATATATATATATATATATATATATATATATATCTGTCCTTCTCCCTGTATGTTTATAAAATTCAATGATGTTGTGCTTAAGGTTGCTCATTCTTTGTTCTCAAAGAGGAACAATGACTTCATGAGGCTGATGCCTTGACTTGTTTATGAATTGGATTTAAGTAAGGCATGGATATAGTTAGAAAGATCTGAGTTTTAATCTCATCTCATTTACTTAAAAGCTGTGTGACTCTAGTCAAGTCACTTAACGATGATAACAATAGCATTTATTTCACTTGTGAGGATTGTGGGAGATAACATATATAAATTGCTTTGCAAACCTTCAAGGGCTATGTGAAAGCCATTACTATTGTTATCATCATCATCATAATCATCATCATCATCATTGCTGTCTGACCCTGAACAAGACAGTATGATTTCCCAGTCTCAGGCTCCTTACCTCTAAATAAAGGGGGGAAATAGTAATGTCCTCCCTGTGCTGTTGGGAAGATAAAATTAAATCATATACATACAGTGACAGATGGCTTTGCATTTGAGGTACATTTATGTTATATTTTGACATATGTGATACAATACCAGATTATTTTAGATTATTTTATTGTATTATATTACAGAATATTATATATATTGAATTACTTCATAGCATAGTATAGCAATTGTAACACATACATGCATATATATGTTACATTATAAGCTTTATAATTGAATGCATTATGAGTTTTTAGGCTAAGATTTAGACCTGCAGTTTCACTTTCAGAAAACTCCCTCTCTCAACACAGTTTCCTCTCTGGTTTGTAATTTACACTTTTAGAGACTTGCCTGGGTGGGCACAGAGAGGTTGAGACTTATGCAGAGTATCACTGCCAATATTTGTCAGAGGCAAGATTTGAACCCAGGTTTTCCTACCTCCAGAGTTAGCTCTTTATTACCTATGCCATAGTAACATTCTAATTAACTTGGAGAAAACAATAAATGTTAGTGATAACACATTTATGACATACTTTCAAAAGCTGAAAGATTTTTTTTCTTCTGAAAAACGATTCTGAAACTATAATAAATCTTGTTTCTTCACAGCTATATCCCTGAAGATAAGAGGGACAGACTCATTCTATACCAAGACAGAGTACTCTTGGATGAAAATTCTTATTTCTGATCATCGGTCTACCATTGGCCAGCCTAGCTAAATGTGCAGACTCATCATCGCAAAGACCACCAAGGGACGATTTTTTTTTTTTTGGCTTTTGCAAGGGACTGAAGGTTTCTGATCTATGTCAGTTGGAAGGGTTACTCGCTTTTATCAAATCACTGATCTTTCAAAGCATCAATGTTTACAGCACTTTTCTGTTGTAAAGTGCTTGTATATCCAGCGCATAATCTCATTTGATGTATTGTTTTCATTAACCTGAAAGGTGGTTGAGGCTCCAGATTGAATGGATTCAGGTTGAATTGAATCAGATTCATGGTGGATGGTTCCTTAATGGATTACTGAGGAAAACAGATGCGTCTGCAAGGCAGCTTGGTATAATGCAAAGAACATCAGATTGGAAGTCCTAGGGCCTGGATTTGATTCCCAAATCTCCTAATGACTACCCTTGAGATTTTGAAGAAGTCACTATTGCTACATCTTTTCTCACTTTTAAAAATAAGTTGGATTAATGACCTCTGGGGTTCTTTCGGGTTGTAAATCTACCAATTAAGAACTATGAGGGGCAGCTAGGTGGCGCAGTGGATAGAGCATGGGCCCTGAAATCAGGAGGACCTGGGTTCAAATCCAACCTCAGACCAAGCACTTGACACTTACTAGCTGTGTGACCCTGGGCAAGTCACTTAACCCCAATTGTCTAAAAATAATAAAAAAAAATAAATAAAAAAGAACCATGAATACTTAGCTCCTAAATAGCCTCTTCTCCTTACCTGTAAAGGTTGTGAACTGGACCAGATGGTCTCTAAATATCTATGTTAAATTCACTGTCCTAAGAATCCATTCCTGATCCACTTAGATTTATATGATAGTGGCTTTCCATCTGTCCTCTATCAGAAAACAAACTCTCTGTTGATGCTGTTTTTTGGCTTAGCCATATGACCTCAAGACTATATATCATTGAATCTTTCGGATTTAGAAAGATCATGAAAGAGGTAAGATTGATAAAATGTCATAGATTTGAAGTCAGGGAGACCTGGCCTTGATTCCTATCTCAAATAATTTACAAGCTTTATGACTTTGGGCAAATCATTTTCTTCTCTGAGTCTCAGTTTTTTCATCTGTAAAATAAAATTATTAAAATGGATGATCCTCAAGATTCCTTCTAACTCTGTAAATCAATGTTCCTCTGGCTCTGCACCTTGTTTCTAGTATCTAACTAAGCCATCTTGTTTGATTTTCTCATATTTCATAAATAATACACATGTTGAACAATCATGTACAGGAGAGAGGTTGCATATTGAAAACAGTATGGGGTTTTTGGAAGGGTTGATGGAAGAATGATTTATATCCTGCCTCTGATACATATGTATTCTGTGACCCTGGGTTAGTCACTTACCTTCATTAAGCTTGAGATTCCTCATCTGTGAAATGGGAATAATAATAATAAATTATGTTCTATGGAAAGCAAACTGCAAAACTTTGTGGTACAAAAATCTCAACTCTCATTATCATTGTCTCATTTCCGTTATTAAAATCTGCATAGTTACCCAGTAGCCTATCAGAGGCTCCTACTTCCACTTTGCCTGAAAACAGCCTACTGAGAGATGAGGATTTATTTTAATGAATTTTGCCCCTGAGTTTAGGAGAGCTTTGTTTAAAGGACTACAAGAGATTTGGGTGATTTGTTTTACTGCATTTATGTTAAGTTCTAACACAGTTACAGATCTGATTGCCCATGATAAGGAAATCTGATAAGTGAGCTTTCTATTTCAGAATCACTTTCAAAAATTCAGGTGATGCTTTCTCTTGAAGGAAAAGGCTGGATATTAATATTGGGGCTCTGCTGGAATGTTTGTCAATGTGAATTCATGAATGTGATAAGTTGTGCTTGGGTGACTTCTCTGCTGAACAAAGAAATTTTCCAGAGGAAGAGACAAAGACAAAATGGATTATTTACTCAAAGGAAATGGTAGAAATATAAGGGACTGTCTCTTTGGGGAAAACAAAAAACAACAAAAATAGTACGAACCATATGTCACTATCTTTCAGACTTCCTTATGAAAGTCTAGGTGAGTAGGAAGATTCATGCACGAAACCTATTTTCTTGATGAAATATACTTATAATATCCATCAGGGTCTACTTAATCTGTATTGCCTTGGTATAGTGGTCCCTTGTATTTGAAGTGACTTGTAAATGTGAAAGGTCTGGGTTCAAATTTTACCCTGTTACTTTGTTATCATTCTTCTTCTTCTTCTTCTTCTTCTTCTTCTTCTTCTTCTTCTTCTTCTTCTGCTGCTGCTGCTGCTGCTGCTGATGATGATGATGCTAGTAATGCTAGTAATATTATTACTATTATTCCCCTTCCTCTCCCTCCTCTTCCTTTTCCTCCTCCTCCTCCTCCTATTTTTACCACCACTTCTACTGCTACCACTACCACCAGTACTACTACTACTGCTATCTAATTTTACATTTTTCAAGACCATGTTTTCTTATCTTTCCCAGGGTGGGAGTAGAGCGGCCACTTATCAGACTCATCCCAATGCTAATCAGCACTGATGTTTTAGCCTGCTCTGTTTCACACCTGGGATGATTTGCCTCTCCTTAGGCAGCCTGGTGGCCCTTCAATGCCAGGGATTCATCATATTAGTACTAAACTGAGTGCAGTCACCCAGTCATCTTTAGCACCTCTGTAGCTCAGAACTCACAAACTCAGATATAGCAACAGCCTCAACCTTTCCCAACTTCAGGAATTACAGGCATGTAATTCCTAGCTAAAGTATTTATATATACTATAGGGGTTTTTTTGTTTGTTTGTTTTTTTGCTATTCACCAAATCCCAGTGAAGTAGGTGGTCTTATTATCCCTTTTTTCCAGGTGGGGAAACTGAAGTTAAATGACTTGCCAAAGCTTACATTGTCAGTTTCTGCATCAGAATTCGTATTCAGGTCTTTGGGGAATATATTTCAGTGCTTTAATCACCAGGCCACTTTTTGACCCTGTTATGTGTTACCAATATAACAATTCACTTCTACTCCCTGGGCCTCCAGGTCAAATATATGAAAATGTTGTTCTCTGGCTTCCTGGATTGTCTCAGAAGATGATGTTAAGGATGTTACTGTCACTGATCTTGTAACTCAAGATTATCAGTTCATAATCCTTCATTGTTCTCTGTATCAAGATATTGACTAGTTCACATCATGTCTCAGCAGAGTTCCTCCAGGACACATACCACCTAAGGGAATGCAAACACTGAATTATCTTAAAAGAAAAAAAAATGTTACTAATGCTTTAGTGAAACCAGCCATACTCCAGCATCACGAATCAATATTGCCTGGATCTGTTTCTTTCTCTATCCTTTCAGGACAAGTTTGTGTAAAATGGTCCAACCTCTAGGTGTCAGGAAAGAAATCAGACTTCTACGTGCTTCTGCATTTGGGCCGCAGGTGACCCCTGTTTGGGAGAGAGGCAGATTCCATTATCAGGGACAGAAGAAATGCAACATACTTTTCCCCCCTCCATAGTTCTACTTCACTTCATTCCAAATTAAGAATCTCAGAAACTTGATTGGCCTCCTGTCATCCCTCTTTTTCAACATTTTAAAAACTCTTATAACTCCCGCAACCTCACAGGTCGTGAACATCTGGCTATTCTGTCACATTACGAATTCATTTAATTTCCAAAAATATACATAAAAACTGACATTTATATTGTACTTAGAGATTTACAAAGAGGTTTATAGTCATATTTTCATGTTATCTTCATGGCAATCTTATAAATTGTGCACTAGAAGAATAAATGAATGTTTAAATGCTTAGTGTATGCCAGGTGCTATGCTAAATATCATAGATATAAACACGGAAAAGAGCTTACATTCAAATAAGGGAAAGAAATATATTGAGGGAAGTAGAAGCCAATGAGAGTATTTTGCTCTAGGAAGACATAGAGTTTGTGAGTGAAGTCTCAGAGTCATGAATTGACAAATACTTCCCTGGAATAGTAATGCTACTGTGATTGCTATTCCAATACTATGAGATAGAAGGTCAAGGGAAATTAAATGTGTTGTAACAATGTAGGAAGATGACTAAATTACAATGTGGTAAGTATGAAACTAGCTAGACAAGGGAAGCTTTTACCAGTCAGCTGAGCGGAGCCTCAGGATGTGAGCAAAAACACTTAGTACTAAGAAGTGGAGTGTATCATGGTGACAGTAGCATGGCAAAAATATGGCCCAATATACTATGACAATTAAGGAAAGTGAGGATCAAAGAAGTTGTGTCTCTCACATGGTCATATAAATATTAAACACTATAGGGAATGTTTTAACCCAGGGTATTCTTGACCTCATGTTCAATGTCCTTTCAGCTATGTCCTGCTGCAAATATGTTTTGGGTTATGCAGCCTGTGAAATTCCTGCCAAATCTGAGATTTTGTGATTAACATATTTGTATTACCTCTTCTTTTTGGATTGTATATCTTTATCAATGATGCTACATCTGACTCTGTGATATGGACAGAGTTGCACACCATAGTCCCCCAAATCAGAAATTCAATAACATATGCAGAGCCTGGGTTCTTCAATACAAACGATGGTGATTACATATTCTTCCCACTTTATTCCAAATCTTGAGGATATGGTCAGATGTCTACATGAATAGGGAATGAAACAGAAATATTTATTTCCATTTAATAAATATTTCATAAGCACTTACTATGTAACAGGTTTCATTGAAATAAATCATTTCCAACAAATTGAAGGGAGGCACCAACCTTCCAATGCTTCAAATCTTTTTGGATATCGTTTCTCTGTTATTCTCTGCTTTAATTTGACCACATCAGGAAGACTTTCAGTTCTGTGCTCCACATATTAGGAAGGTTATTGAAAATCTGGAGAGTCAATATTGAAGGGCAGCCAAGATGAGGAAGGTACTTAAGGTCATGAATATCAAAATATGTTGAAGGAAATGGCATGTTTATCCTGGTAAAGGGAGAAAAAAGTTTTGAATGATTACTTTGTGGAAGAGGCATCTGACTTATGAAAATTTGTTGCAAGGATTAGAAGTGGGAGTGATGAGTAGATGTTGGAAAGAGATGAATTTAGAGTTGACAAAATAAATCTTCTGCTCATAACTGTAATTTCCTAAACAGAGAATGAACTTCCTTAGGACACAGTGGGCCCTCTCTTGCTTGGAAGAATTAAAGTGAAGGCAGACCATTGGTCAGCTGTTCTGAGGACAGGATTTTTATTTACTTACAAATCCCTTGACTGTGATTGTATTTTTTACATATACTTTTTTTAGTCTAGAACAAGTAAAATCCACTCTGAAACAAATTCTTTATGTAGCCAATAACCTACAAAGGCAAAGACTTGTTAAAAAAAAATCTATGTCTTCTTTACTGGGAGGCCCCCCACCCCCCAATCACACTCACACTTGTGGTGTATGGGGTGTTTGGGGAGGATTAACACTTCTGGTAAAAGGGCTTGCAAAGGCATTTCAGGACTGGTCACTCAAAGTTAGTGTCCACCTGTCATCCAGCTCTCATCTCTGGCTCTAAAAAGCTGTAGCATATGTAGCAACCACACCCTGGTAAATCATATCAGCAGATTGGCTAGACTAGGATGAGGACCTCAAACCTATCAGTGAGTTAGAAGGATTTACTAAAATGATTTTCTTTTTACTTCTTTTATTCTGAATGCTTCAGAAAACAGAGACCCTCATTTTTTCCCTTTACTCCTCTAAGACTCTGAGTTCTAATGAAGGGAGAGTGCTCTATATTCACGAATAGAAGTAACGATGAATGACAGAATCCTTTAGACTAGGGAATGGTCTCTAGTACATCCCTATTCAACCACTGGGCAATACTCCCACCACCCTCTGAGCATTCTACCTTCTCTCTCTCTCTCTCTCTCTCTCTCTCTCTCTCTCTCTCTCTCTCTCTCTCTCTCTCTCTCTCTCTCTGTCTCTCTCTCTTCTCTCTCTCCTCTCTCTCTCTCTCTCTCTCTTTCTCTTCCCCCCCCTTTTTTTTTGGACATTCAGTGACATAAACACTGTAACCGAGGTAATTGTCAATGCCATTGACACAATTAGCTGCTAGTCTATTTCTTCTGTTTTCCCCTTTTAATGTTGTTACATTATCTGGAAAATTAATAATAATAATAATAATAATAATAATAATAATAATAATAAAATAGAGAACAATGATTTCTATCCTTGGAAACTTTGAATCTAGTTTCAGAAAAAGAAGGGGGAAAAAAGGACTGACTCATAAGAAAGAGATAAATACTAATAGAATAATGGGATGTTTGAAATGAATGCTCTTGAAGGTACTTTCAAGTCTTACGTTTGTGCTTTATGATTGAATGATCATAAAATCACAGATTTAGAGTTGGAAAGGACCTTGGTGGTCATTAATTCTGTCCCTCAATTTATGGATGTATTAACTGAAATCCAGAGAAGTGAAATGCATTGTCCGGGTCACATAGATAATAATTCAGGAAATTAACCCACAATTACCCAAGACACTATTCATCATACCATCTTGCCTTTCTGTGAAAGAATGAAATAAACCATTAAGTTCTTGCAATGTTCCAAGGAACTGTACTAAGCCATGGTTATACAAACAATAGTGTCATAATCTCTTGCCTTCAAAAAAATCTTAGATTGTAATATGTCAAAACTACATAAAAAGAAGTGTGGTAGCCAGAAAGGAGTATTTAGTTCTGGAAAATTAGAGAATATAAAATCAAAGGAAATGATACCACAGAGAAGAAACTCTCTACCACTAATCTAAACAATAGTTGTAAAAACGTTGTCAGACACTGTGAATTCCATGAACAGCATCCAATATTGCACAGTATTTTAAGCAGAATCCACAGGTTTCATCAGGCACAATGGTACCTTGTAACAGACACACAATGCAGAGAAAAGTCATAGTGACCAGGTCTTCTTACATTATTTAGACCTCACATGCCTAATTTGCATGTGTGCTATATTCCAGGACAATGCAAATGATAGGCCCAATAAGTATATAAAACATAAGAACCTTCCCCATATCCACTGATTCATGTAGGAATTCATGTTTTTGCCACAACCAAAAGAAATAGAGAATATTTCTCTAACTGATTTTGATTACTCAGAGTAGGAAGCAAAGGACTTTAAAAACAGGTGATGTTTTCATCATTTTTTTCCACTGGAAGTTCATGATTTGGGGAGAAGGAAGGAGAGGATGAAAAGTGAGCAGATGGCTAAATAGATGGAGTGAAAGAAGAGAATTTGGTTCTGTGGAGCATGGCTTATGATCTCAGCAGTGGGCTCTCAAGGAACACTAGAGTGAATCTCAAGAGAACCATTAAGAACACAGTGGGGATTTGTTGCATTTGATGAAGAAGGTTTTCAACAGACGTTGCCAAGAAAGGGAAGGGAAGGGAAAAGGCCAAAGATAGATAACTATTACCTGGGTTTTTGAGGAATGCTAGGCATGACTTGGGATGAAGAATGTGAGTAGAGAATGTGTCTACTTATTGTTAGGAGAAAATAGTAGGAAGAAGAATAAGGGGAAATACATTTTATACTACATACAAACCAACAGAGTATGAGAAATAAACAAAATAGACTTGAAATACAAGAAAGTTAGATGACCTCACAAGTAACACTGAAACTAGAGGGAGGGAATGTCAAGACATAAATAAATCAATGACAGGATATACCTTGGTTTGAAGAACCAAATCTAAGAAAAATAGCACAGGAAATGTGGCGGATTTTAATGTCAGTTGGGAACAAAATATCCATTACATCTTTGTTCCAGTGCTAGATAGCATATTTATAAATGTTTAACTAAATATATAGATGGAATCCTTATCTAATTTGCAGATGATAAAGGATGACAAGTGAAACATGTTAGTTATTTTAGAAGAACTGTTATAAGATTGGTTTGTGCTGCCTGGCACAAAAGGACAGACCTATGAACAATGGGTAGAATTCATAAAGAAGTAAATTCAGCCTTGATATCAGGGTAACTGTCCTAATAATTTAAAGTTTCCAAAAGTAGAATAAGCTTCCTCAGAAAACAGTGCCTTTTCCTTACTTTGTTCACTAAAAGTAAAGGGTGTAGGACTACTTTTTTAGATGAACACCTTTGGAGTATTCATTGTCTAGCATGATACCTGATATAAAGTCATAATTTCTTACGCACTTACTATGAGCCAGGAACTGTGATAAGCAAGGACAGAGTCAGAAAGAAAAGTAAAAACATAATTCCCCCTTTCAAGATCACATTGTAATGGTGAAATTATGTAAATAATTAGGTAAACACAAGATATATCTATATTTATCTATCTATATACATACATACACACACACACATATATGCACACAGTGTATATAAAGGTAATATGAAAAGAGAAGTAATTTGTATTTAGAGGAAAAAGCAAGAGCTTCTTGCAGAAGGCGGGCTTTTAAAAAAATATTTGTTTCTAGTTTTCTGCATTCACTTTTATCAGATTTTGAGTTCTAAATTTCCCCCATCCCTCCCCTCCCTCCTCCCTAAGATGACATGCAAGTTGATATAGGTTATACATGTGTGATCATATTAAATGTGTTTCTCTGCATTAGTCATTGGTGAAAGAAGAATCAACAAAAGGGAAAAAACCACAAAAGGAAAAAGAGAAAATAGTATGTTTTGATCTGCATTCAGACTCCATAGTTATGCTCTGGCTGCAGATAGCAATTTTCCATCATGAGTCTTTTGGAACTGACTTAGATCATTGTATTGATGAGAAGAGCTAAGTCTATCAAAGTTGGTCATCAAACAATGTTGCTGTGTATCCAATACTGGTTCTGTTTACTTCATTCAGCATCAGTTCCTGCAAATCTTTCTAGGTTTTTCAGAAATCTGCCTGCTTACCATTTCTTATGGAACAATAGTATTCCAGTACATTCATATACCACAACTTGTTTGGCCATTCCCCAATTGATGAGCATCCTCTCAATTTCCAATTCTTTGCCAGCACAAAAAGAGCTGCTATAAATATTTTTGTGCATATGGATCCTTTTCCCTTTTTTTATGATCCCTTTCAGATACAGACCTAGTAGTGGTGTTGCTGGATCAAAGGATATGGACAGTTTGATAGCCCTTTGGGCATAGCTCTAGATTGCTCTCCCAAATGGTTGGATCATTTCACAATTCCACCAACAATGCATTAGTGTCCCAATTTTCCCAAATCTTCTCCAACATTTATCATTTTCCAGCTCTGTTATGTTAACTAATCTAGTAGGTGTAATGTGGTATCTCAGAGTTGTTTTAATTTGCATTTTTCTAATCAATGGTTATTTAAAGCATTTTTCCATATAACTTTGAGAAGGTGGGCTTTAAGATAAGTCTTAACACAAGCCAAAGAAACTAATTGTTGAAGTGGAAAAAAAAATAGTTGAAGTGAAAAAAAATCAAAAAAAAAATAAGAGGGAGTAATCTATGAAAAGTCTTAAAGGTCAAACAGAAAACATTCCATTTGATCTTGGATGTAACAGGGAGCCACTGGAATTTGTAGTGTTAGGGGTGGTGGTAATAAACTTTGGCCACTCTATGAACCACAGATTGGAATGGGGAGATACTGGAGATGAGGAAACCAGATAGAAAACCATTGCTGTAATCCAGGTGAGAGCTGATGAAAGCCAAAAGTAGGTTTGTGATTGCACAAATAGATTAAAGCTTATGTATGCAAGAGATACTTGTTAAAGTAGAATAGTTTTGGCATGTCTTAGACATAGAGAGAGTGTGAGCAGCATATGGTCAAGGATGGAACTAACACTGTGGGCTGAGGTGACCAGGACAATGTTAGTACCCATAATAGTGTTACAGAAGTTCAGAAGGGGAAAGGCCTTGGTGGATGATAATGATTTCTGGTTTAGATAGAGTGAGTCTGAGATAATAAATGTTTGTTGCTCAATAGGTTGATGATTTGGAATAGTTTTACATAATGAGTTTGACTACAAGGTCACTGGAGTCACTTCCAGTTCTGTGATTCTGTGTTGTGGTCCATTTGCACCCCCAGAAAAAAAAAAATATCCTTTTATGTGAAATCCACATTATTTTCTTCCTGTGCTCATCTCATACATAATAAGTAGTTCTCACAGTTAATGACTACCTAAGAGAATTGGAGGTAGTTCAGGCTGACTTTCAGTGTACTCTATCAGTAAGCCACCATAATGTATTAATACCTAACCTCCTCACCCCTGCCTGCCAATGGAGCTCTTCCTTTTAGGGGATCAGGCCTCACTGTAGTGTAACTTCTGCACCACAAATCCTTCCATAAAACTGGCACCCAGAGGCATTAGACCCTCCTATATAACTCAGGGAACAAACTGTAGTTTACTAACTAGAATCTCTTCTCACTCCATGTCTAATACTTGCCCCAACAGTTTTCTTTATAACAGACTGCACTAGGCCATAAAATGCATTTAAGTCATTCTACTAGGGGAAAATAATACATGTTGGAGAGTGATAGTGAGTCTGTTGGATAGGGAAATCAGAGGGAATGGTGATTGTAGTCATTATCATACCTTCTCAGAAGTGGTCACTTTGATTTGATTATAATTCTCAGATCTAGAATTGCATCTGTGAAGGCAGGTTATACACCAGAAGGTATGGAATAAAAATGGTGAGAAAGTGGGTGTGGTGGTCCAGAGACTGGGAAAGGCGGAATCTCATCATTCAAAGCCTATGTTCACAATAATGGACATTACATTACAGACAGAGATATATAAAAAATAAAAAAGAGAGATTCCCATCTAAGGATAATTAGGAAAAGGATAATTATGTTCTAGCTTCTAGGTAATGCCACTTTATTCTACTCCACCAGCAGAAGTTCAGTTATATTTCCTGTAAAACTCAAGTCTCTACCTGTCATGAGGCCTCTGGTATCTGCTGTTTCTTCATTTCAGTTGTTCAGCTCTACTGCTACCTCTAAACATAGATATATAACCAAAAAGCTGTCCTGGTTCTTAAAACTCCTTTTTTTTTTTTAGCCCAGAAATGTGGACTTTTACATAGAAGCTATTGCGTTGAAAGAGGTAGTCATCAGGAATTTATGAAGCATTTATTATGTGCCCTGAACTATGTTAAGAGCTAGGGACACAAATATAGACAAAAGCCAGAGAACTTTTATACCAGAATATGAGGGTAAAGTCCAGAGAAACAGAGGCATATGGGAAGGAAATGAAAAGTAGCATCCTGGGAAGCAAACCACAATGGAAGTTCAGGGAGTAATTCACCAGTGGGAGAAGGGTCTTGGCATGGTAGAGGGATATTTCAGGGTTAGAAGGCCCTAGTCATTGAGAGTAGTTCCAGGGTGAAAATGTAGCTGAGGCATAGTGCCTAGAGCATATATACTAGATGCTTAATGAATGTTTTTTGATTGGTTGGAGTCTCAGTTTGTGGAGAGTTAGAAGCAATGGCAAAAAGGAAATAAAGAATGGCCAACCTGGGCCCCTTGCCTTCATAGCCACTACTTTTACTACCTCCACTGCTATTGGCTTCTGACTATCATGGCTTTGATACCATGAAGCCCCTTCTTCCTCCTCAATTCCATGAGCTGATCAGGTGTCTTTAGGTTCAAGACCCACAGCATCATGGAGAAAGATTATTCAGCTTCTTAAAGAGCTCTCATGTAGTTTCAATGCAGAAGAAATAAATGCTTCCTTATGTTCATGAGAAAAACTATTACAGGAAAGAAAAAAAAATTCAGAAACTTGTGGTTCAAAGACATTGTCTCTTCCTGACAATAATGACTGTAATAAATTAGGCAGCTATTAGTATAAACAAACAAGTAATTACACTTGACAGTAGAAGTGTGAAATTTACCCTAATTAATAAATATAATTATAGTTATTCCCTGTTTGCAGAGCTTTCCTCCAAATCTTCCTATTTATTAAAATTTTATTTTAAACAAGTGTAAGTAACCTTTATTGAAAGCCTGCTATGCAGAAGGGCACTATTCTAGTTTGGGGAACATATGTAAGTGGAGAATTCAGAGTGGCTGCCTTCAGGGAGACAGCAATCTAGGGGGGAGAATGAAAACCATGCAAAAACAATTACAATAAATAATAAAATGTTCTAATAGCCCAAGAAACATATGGAACAGAAGCCAATGTGGTAGATAGACGGTGAGCCTTACAGTCAAGGAGGCATGGCTTGGTTCATGTGCTGCCTCTGACAAAGATCAGACGTGATGATTGCGTACATCCACATAACATCCCTGGGTACCTATAAATGTGAAGACATTGCTGATCTTCATCAACGGAGCCCACTAGCATTCAAGAAAATAGGGAATAACCAACTAGTCTGAAAATATAGGCTGGAAGCAGTTTGCAAAGGCATTTAATTAAAAGCTGAAGACTGTGTTTTGTTCTTCAGATAATAGGAAGACACCAAAAGCATGGGAATGACCTAGTAAGATATGTTAGGAATATTATTTTCATTGCTGTAAGGAGAAAGGGTTGGTGAAGCAAGAGACCTAGAACATATCATCTAATGAGTTGACTATTTCAATAGAGTAGGTGATGAGATGAGGATCAAAACTAGGGTAATGGCTATAATTATACAGTATAAAACAATATAATACAATACAATACAATATCATATATCATATCATATCACATGACATGACATAACATAACATAACAACATAACATTAACGTAACGTAACATAACATAATATAATTTAATATAATATAATATACAATATAATAATGTAGGAATTGATGTGGATTTGCAAGGTAGAATTTGGAAGGTAAAAGCAAGAAAACATGACAGTTTATTGAATATGTAGTGGAATGAATTGAGGTGGTTGGAAGGATGTTGGTATTAAGAGATCCTAGAGAAAAAATTGCCAAACAGTTCATTCTGAACACATGCACCACTCACTAGGGACTTTTCAATTCTATATTTTAAGCTATGACACAGAGATTCAGCTCTCTTTTTCAAATATTATTTTCATAACCAGCTATTTACTTCTCGATAATATTGACAACAATGTAGCTCATGTCTATTATTGATTTGAATTTTATAATAAACCGGTGAGGTAAGTACCACATGTAGTATGACCTGCATTTAACAAATGGGAAAACTGAAGTACAAATTGGTGAAATGTTTGGCTCATCATCGCACAACTAATAAATTTTGTTTACAGGTTTTGAGCCTTTCCATTTGTTTGTTTTTTCCCTTGACATCAAATGCAGCACTCTTTTCACATGCTGTACTGTTTTAATGAATGAGGCTACCTGTCTGCCATAGCCATTCTCCATTTCTGGTTTTGATCCCATTCACTTTCTTTTTCTGAATGACCCTGTTTCCTAAATGACTCCTCTTCATCTCTATAGCCTTTTCCTCTGGCTATATATATATGTTAAATCATCCTGTGGATTTCCCTGATCAGATGACATACAAGTTGTATTAAATTATGGGCACCACATGTTAGACAGGATATTCTCAAGTTGAAACACATCTTGAGTAAGGATGGTGAAGAGACTAAAGATGTTGTTATGTGTTCTAGGTTCATGAGGCTCATTCAAAAGTAAAATAGATGATTAAGTTTTTTCCTATCCGTTGTCCAACATGTAGTAGCTGATGTCATCTAAATGAATAGTATGAAAATTCAAAAGATATACTGCTCATATGGTGTCATTGTGGAAATGCAAAACATTACCAGAAACATGTCTTGAGTTAAACAACTTTTGTTCAAGCATAAAAGAAGCATGGAATCTTGATGTTTACTAAATAGAATAGAAAGAAATGAGTGGGGGGGGGGAGAGAGAGAGAGACAGAGAGAGAAACTGAGTAAGAGAGGGAAGAGAGGAATATAGAAAGGAGGAAAGAGAGGAATATAGAGAATGGGAGAGAAATTATGGTTGAGAGTGATAGAAGAAAAAAAAGAAGGGAAGAAGCAAGAGATGGAGATGGAGATGAAGAGAAAGAAAGAGAGAGAGAGGGAGAGAGGGAGGGAGAGGGAGAGGGAGAGACAATATTTTCATTTGCTAAGATTAGTCTAGAGAAAAAGAAAAGATAAAGTAGCATGCTCTAGTAGAATGACTGCTGCCTTTGGAGATAGAGGACCTGAGATCTCAGCAATTGACTACCTGTGTAGTCCTGGGCAAATCACTTATCCTACCTGGACCTTCTTTTCCTTATCTGTAAAACAGGGTTTAAATTAAATGCTATTAAAGTCCTTCTCTCCTCTCTCTATAAAACCATAATCCTTTCTGAAAAATCACTAAACAAAGGTTTAGGATTCTTTGTTTACTGGTCATTACTTGTGAGTGTCCCTTATACTCAGTTAATGGAGATGCCAAGAACTATTGCTCTTAGGTCATTAAAAGGATTTACCATTTGGCTCCACAAATGGCAGTTGTTTTTGCTATTATTCATACATTAGCCAGAAGCCATTGGCTTCCTGGAATTTTTAGTAAAATACCCCAAATTTCTCAGCACTGACTTTTTTAAAATCATAATTTTCACTAACAAGGCAGAAGGTTCCGTTCATTCACTTCTGCTAAGCATTCTTTAACTTCAGTCATTTCAAAATGCCAAAACAGAATGCCAAATTGATGTTGTCTTGTCAGTATGATTTTTCATGAGGAATAACTTTAGGGAGGAAAAAAATAAAAACACATGAGACTGTTTAAGTAAACAAATTAGGATTTGGCCTATTTTAGAAAAGCTCACATTAGAGTTAAGAGAACTCTCTGGAGAAAAACCAAAATGTCCAGTATGGCAATTCTCCTGAGTATCAAGATATTGTGATTAATATGTCTCTCCCTCTAATCTGTATTCCATCTCTAATCATGCACACATCCATAGCACCTCTGGAGGGGTGGTGAACACATGTTTCATTTAAAGAATCTGAGAAGGAAGGATTTAAAAAAAATGTTTCCAAGGGAGAAGGGGACATTCTACATTCAGCCATCCAATTAAATTCAGAGAGGAAATGTTGCATAACAGAAGAGAAGAGTGAATGAAGTAGGCAATACAACAAGACCCTCCTGTGATCT
This sequence comes from Phascolarctos cinereus, assembly GCF_003287225.1. Taxonomy (NCBI): domain Eukaryota; kingdom Metazoa; phylum Chordata; class Mammalia; order Diprotodontia; family Phascolarctidae; genus Phascolarctos; species Phascolarctos cinereus. The sequence goes on along the minus strand of NW_027555625.1, from coordinate 28,370,435 downwards.
ACAGTGTTATCTCACATTTCTTATATATAAAGGTATATTTATCAAGTGGCCACTGGGGATTTGAACTGGGTGAAAAAGTTAGAGGACTCAAACACTTGACCCATGTACTTTAATCCCAAACAATCTCCCTTCTTATTAGTGACTTGCCATTAAGCCCAGAAACCAGGTCCTGGATGACTTTACCCTTTTCACTCTTGAGCAACCATTCCAGGCCTCCATCGTGTTGACTGATGAGTAATCCATGTAGCTTGCTACATCTAGGCAGATACCAACAATGTTTTACTTTATGATTAAGCTATACTGCTGCCACCTAGCTTGTCACTGGAACCCCCACCCCATAAGCAACTACAGTAACTTACACTTGCTCCCAAGTTGTAATTGCTTCTTCAATCATTTGCACATTTTGAATTACAAAGTTGTGTGCATGTGTGTGTGTGTGTGTGTGTGTGTGTGTGTGTGTGTGTGTATGTTTCCTGCCTCGTTCAGCTGTACTTACTGTGGGCAGCCTTTACCATAGGTACTATACTTCTGCCTTACGTATATGTTTGTACAGGAATCTAAAAACGTAGTAAACTTTGAACTTTTCAATTCAGTTCAGTTTTATAAATATCTACTGTGTCTACTATGTATCAGACTGTAATGGATGGTGGAAATAGAGACAAAAATAGAACATATTCCTTCCTCAAGAAACATTCTATTTGCGAAAGATTTCAGTTGAAAGACTAGGGACTCATTTTTCTGCCAGCTGCTAGGACTTGTATGGACATAGCTACTGAAAACTGACCACCAGAAAACTTCCTTGAGTTTCATTTGCATTTGCAGTAGTTCTCTTCCTCCTCCTCATCAGCATCACTACTACTACCACCACCACCACCACACAAACATACACATGATATGCTGAGCCCTGGCATCCTGAGCTTCAAAGGATTGGTAAATTTATCTCTGCAGTACTGGATAAACTCAAAGAATTCTGAATTTCTCTCTCTCTCTCTCTCTCTCTCTCTCTCTCTCTCTCTCTCTCTCTCTCTCTCTCTCCTGTCTTTTTCTCCTCTCTCCTACTCCAGCCTCCCTCTTTCAATAGATAGACACACATAGATGGTATATAGATATGGTATGGCATAATATCGCTGTACAATACTATACATTATTTATATATTAATATAATATGTACCATATTAATACATTATATGATAATATGTTTATATAATATATAATATTACCATTTATATTATCTGTATATGATATTTATATGACAGATACAATATATATTTTATAGATATTGTGTATCATATAATATCTATACCTATATTTATCAATCTACATATAAGAATGTGTATATAAGTATATTTATGTGTATATGTGCATGTATATAAGCATATAGTAGAGTGATATATATTAGAATCATATATGCATACATATATACATATCTATACATATCTATACATATGGTATGATGTATATGTAGGTATTTATCTGTCTGTATGCACACACATATGCACATTACCACCATATTCAAGTTTCTAAGGTCTTCTTGTTCAGTACAGCCTTTGTTTTTTGCTTATCGTCTACACCCTAAAACAATGCCTTTATGGTATCATCCCCTCTCTTTTATCTACAGTCACAACACTCAGTGCTCTAGACAAATGCATTCCTAACTACAAATATCTTTGCTTCAAGTAAGACAAATTAGGCCAATTTCAAGGGTATGGCACATCAAGCTTTGCACTCAGTGGTTTAGGTTTCATTGTATTTGCTTGATTTGAGTCCCATTTAAATGGATTGAATTGAATTGAATTAAACCAACTTGATCCAAAATGACCCGACCTGAACTGAGTAATTGATGCTGGGAAGCCCAAGAGTATGATAAGCCAGTGGCAGAGTTTTGTTTTAACCACTACAAACTTGTAGGATGTCTCTAATTATTCCTTGCAGGCTGCTGCTTAATTCCTTTATATGTAGGTCTAGCTCTGATGTCAGACTTAGTAAATACATTTAGATACCTTGTCTTATCTTTTCAGGACAAAGTAATACTGCTTCCCTCCAAAAATAGAATAACATTAGCTAGCACTTAAACAGAACTTACTAGCTGACAGATACTATGCTAAGAGCTTTACAAATATTATTTCATTGTTCCTCATGAGAACATTTTGAAGTAGGGATTACTTTTATTCCCATTTTGTAGATGAAGAAACTGAAACAAATGGAGATGAAGTGAATTGTCCAATGTCACACAGTTAATAAGTGTCTGAAACCAGATTTGAACTTAGGTCTTCCAGACTCCAGGCCAGTCACTCTATCTCTTGAATCATTAAATGCCTAAGTTTTCACTTCTAATTTTCACTTTTTTCATACACTCAGAAAATACTCCTTCACAATGTTGTAGGGAAAGGAAAGTCAAATGGTGTCTCGGGTATTTAGCCTATATGAGTTTTACTTCAAGTCTTGTTAACAATATTTTGTTATGGTAACCATTGCTACCATATGTTTTTCATATCTTGCCAATATCCACTTTCAACAGAATATCTGAACCGTATGATTTAGAATGTTTTATATTAGAATTACACCTTTACCCAAAAGGGATTGGAAAGTCCATCAAGGCACTGCCTGGGATCTTTGCATAATCTGTTTTCCAGAAAACATGCTAGAAATAAGTCACAACATTTGAGCTTACCGAAATCCAACAAGAGGGAAGCAATTTATGCGAAACATTTTTTTTTCCTACTTGAGAGAATTTCACAGTCAAGCACTAACCAGCAGTTTCCTTTCCCAGAGCTTATATGAGCTTCCATAGCCAACTCCATGAAATTCTTTGACCTTTTTCCCTTCAATTAACAACATGGGGAAAAGCTGTTCCAGAAGTTCCAGAACAGCCATTCAGACACGGACTCCATCTTTCATTCATTCATTCAAAATGTATTTATTAAATATTTGCTATAAACCAGGCCTAAAAGTCACTACTAATTGCAAACTGGGTGACCTACTCCTGCCATGGAAACTATGCTTACGTCAAAGAAAAGAAGAATCATGAAAAAAAAAATCTGCATTGGTAATGTTTCAAGATGAAAATAGAAGATATCAAAGGCTTCTACCTTCCTTGAGCCAAAAAGAAATAGGCTACTGTTTTCTCTTTGCCTGTGAATTTCCAGCACCTAAGATAGTGCTTTGATGCTGTAGGTCCCTAGTAAATGCTTCTTGAATAGAAACACATTGAATTGGATTGGATTGAGTTGGACTGCGTTGGTTAGTTGGAAGAAGTGCTCACAGAGATTCGCTGACGTATTAAAATAGTGACTATTCTACTGTAACTAATAATTGGCTGTTAAATTTCTACACACATATGGTCTAGACATGTGGAGTTCTTCCTTACAGTCTAAATAAACTGTATTTTATTGGCACCTCAATATGATTTTTGGTATTTCCCTTGGTCTGCTTCTATGATAGTTAATGGTGGCATGTTATAGTCAAATTCTGCCACAAAGCATTTAGGAGAACCATGGGTTTTCATTCCACTTCTAATACTTTCTAAAAAGTATTATAAATGATTTATTCCCATGTCTAAATGTCAGTTCATGGATAGCTGGTATTTACATAGGGATCTATTGTTTCTGAAGCACACTACATACATTGATTCCTCTGATCATCACAGCAACCCATCTACTCTGTGATCTTGATTATTAGCCACAGGCAAATGCTTCATCAATGTGAGACATAATTTTTTCCTCTATGAAAGGAAGGCAATAATGCCTGTAGTAACTGCCTCAGTCAGTGGTTTGTCAACAAATACTTATTAAGTGTTTCCTATGGGCCAAGTGCTATGCTAAGCCCAGGAGATACAAAAAAGGCAAAAATCAGGCTCTATTCTCAAGAAGCTCAAATTTTAATGGCAGGGAAAACATGCAATCACCTATGTACAAGGAAAATCCTGTACAGGATAAACTGGAGATAATTAACTGAGAAAGGGGACTAGAATTAACAGGGATCAGGAAAGGCCTGTATAGAAGTCAGGATTTTAGTTGGGACTTGCAGAAAGTCAAGGAACGAGGAGGCAGAGATGAGGAGGCACAGAATTCTGTGTAAGGGAGACAGAAAAAAAAATTACAAAGTCAGAGAATAGAAAGTCTTCTTTGAGAAACAGCAGGCAGGGCAGTATTACCAGATCACAGAGCACATGAGTTGCTGTGGAAATCAGAGGAATTAATGTATGTAGTGTGCTTCACAAACATTAAATCCCTATATAAAAGACAACTATCCATGGACTAACATCTAGGCTTGAGACTAAATCATTTATAATATTTCTAGAAAACAGTTGCATTTGAGTTTCTAAAACATAAGAAGAGCTGAAGGCAAAGAAAACTAAAAGAATTGCTACTATCTATTTTTATTGCCTCAGATTTAGCCAAAGGGACTATTGCTAAAATATTGATCATTTCCCTATAGGATGAGATCTAACATTCAAGCTTTCAACCCTAAGGCTAATGTAATTTTTTTATTTCTTAGAAAAGTATTAGCCTCGAAGACTGGGGCAATATCTTGTAATGAAAATGATTCAAGGTAAATCCTTCCAGTATTCAGGGCAGAGTGACTGGTGTTTTTATTCATGCCAACACTGAGATGAGCAAGGGGTGGAGTTCTTTCCTCTCCATAGTTATCAATGTCTACTCCCCCTTCCAAGCTTAATCCTCTGTTAATCCAACATATTTTGGGAAAGATGAGAGCTGAATTCCAGAGACAGAGAGACAGAAAGAGAAAGAGACAGAAAGATAGAGAGAAATAGTGATATTAAAGAAAGAAAGGTGGGGAAAGAAAGAGAGAGAGAAAGAGAGAGAGAGAGAGAGAGAGAGAGAGAGAGAGAGAGAGAGAGAGTGAGAGAGAGAGAGAGAGATTGAGAGAAATGAAGGAAGGAAGGAAGGAAGGAAGGAAGGAAGGAAGGAAGGAAGGAAGGAAGGAAGGAAGGAAGGAAGGAAGGAAGGAAGGAAAGACAGGGTACCAAGAGAGCAGACATCAGGAAAGAAATTCAGTCAGTTAAAAACATTGATTACTATTTCCCAAACATTGTGCTAAGCTCTAGGTATACACAAAGGGCAAAAACATAGCCCATTTCCTCAGGAACACCAAATTCTAATTGGCAAGATAATATGACACTAATTATGAACATGCAAGATATATTCAGTATAGCTGGAAGTTTGTCTCAGAGGGGAAATCACAAGAAGTGATGGTGGACCAGGAAAGACATCTGCAGAAGGTGGGATTTGAGATGAGTCTTTAACAAGCTAGGAAGAAAGGAGGAAGGAATAAAGACGGAGAGAATTCCAAATAAAGGAGACAACAGGTGAAAAGTCATGGAATGGGGAGACAGAGTGTCAGGATAAAGAAAAATTAGGTCACCGTCACTGAATTTTTGCTGAATATGTGGGAAGAAGAGAGCAAAGGCTAAACAGACTGGAAAGGTAGGAAAGGATTATTTGATCCTGGAGTATATATGGAGCTATTGGAGTTTGGTGAATGGGGAAGTGTCATGGTCTGACCTATATTTGGGAAGATCACTTCGGTAATTAAGTGGAAAATGAATTTGAATACAAAATGAGATAAGAGTACCCACCCACAGGTAGTTACTTTGTTGTAGGAGTGAGGTGATAAGTATTTACACCAGGATGGTGGTTATGGGAATGGAGAGAAGTGAAGGTATGTGATGGATGCTGTGAAGATAGAAACAACAAAATTTAGGATTAGATTAAATATTCATAGTGAATGTGAGAGAGGAATCCAAATGACATTAACTCTGTGAGCCCAGATGTCTGGGAGGATTGCGGTATGCTCGAAAATGGAAGTGAAATTTGGAAGAAGGGAGCGCTTGAAAGAAAAAGATAATGAGTTCTGTTTTGGGTATACTGAGTTTGAGAGATCTTCAGTTAAGTTAGAGAAGTCCAAAAGGCAGGTGGTAACTTGAGACTAGAATTCAGGATAGCTATTAGGACTGGATAAATAGATCCAGGAGTCACCTACATAGAGGTAATAATTGAAACTATGGCCTCAAATGAAATCACCAAGTAAAATAATATAGAAAGAGAAGACAATCTTGATCAGAGCCTAGGCAGACACCTACAGTCAGTTAGTGAATGTGAGTGAAGGAAGATCTAGGGGGAAAAATAATAATAATAGTCAAATAGGTTATTTCATGACAGAAAAGTGTCATGAAAGTACAGAATGAATAGAGTGACTAGGAGAAGAAAATGACCAATAATGTTAAAAGCTGAAGAGAGATCAGGAAGAATGAAGACTGAGATAAGATCATTAGATTTGGCAATAAGGAGATCATTGGTGACTTTGGAGAGAGCAGTTTTAGGTGAATTATGTAATAAATGCCAAGCAGAAAGGGGTTTATATTCAAGTCAAAGGAATGGAAGAAGAAATACTGATTGTAGATGACTTTCTAAAAGAAAAGCCAGAAAGGTGAGGTTGGATAAAGGACAATAGTTTATGGGCATGGTTGAATTGTGTGTGTGTGTGTGTGTGTGTGTGTGTTGTTTGTTTTGTTTTGTTTTAGAATAGAGGAGTCTTGGACTTTGTTAAATGCACTGGAGAAACTGACAGGGGAGAGAGAGACAGAGACAGACAGAGACAGAGAGAGACAGACTAAGAGACAGAGATAGACAGGCAGACAGACAGAGGCATCTTCTGGAGGAGATGGGATGGAATTCAATCAAGAATACTCATACAGTCATTTACTTTAGCAATTGAGATAAAACCCTCTATATGTGATAGCAGTGAAGGAGGAGATAATGAGGAAAAACTTTTCAGATACTTAAGATTAAGAAGAGAGGAGAGAGGGATCACTCAACTAATGGCCACATTTATTATTTCTGTGAAGAATGAGACAAATTTCTTATCAGAAAAGAAGTGGGAGGGAATGCCCTGTGAGGCCTGAGGAAAGATAAAAAAGTGTGGAATAGCATTTGAGTTGAGCAAATTGATTAGGGAATTGTTAAAGTATTGCTTTGCTTCAGTAAGGGGCTAGTTGAATTTATGATAACAAATTTATAGTGGACCCAATAACCCTGATTTCATGACTTTCTCTTGTTCCATTCATTATCTTTTAAAAAGTAGCAAAGGTGGCAGATGGAGGCAGTAATCCAAGGTTAGAGATTGGCAATATATGATTGCCAAAAAGGATGAGATTAAGGGATTGAAATTGAAATAAGGAATTTCAAAAGAGATGTGGGTTTGAGGAGAAAGGTCATTGATTCTACTACACGGTATTTAGTTTGAGATGTCATCTGTCAAATTCAAACTGGAAATTTAGTCTTTCTGATATAAAAATTCTAAGTGACTACTCTAGTTCTAAATGAGCAAATAGACAGCAATATTTTTTTTCACTTGATTTCAGTTCCAAATAATATCCCTTCCTTTACTGCTCCTTTATTCATTAAAAAAAAAAACGGCAAATATTATGATGCCCAATATACATATGAAATCAAGCGATACATATTTCTGCATTAGCCATATTTGGGGAGGGGACAAAAAGGAAAATATGTTCAATCAGTAATCTGAGTCAACGTTCTCTATGCAGAAGTGCATTTTTTTTATTGTGATTCCTTAGGTGTTCTGGTGGATCATTGTATTAATCAGGTTTACTACCATTTATAGCTGATTATCTTTATAATATTGTTCCTGTGTGTGTTACCCTCCTGGTTACACTTACTTCACTTTTCATCAGTTACCAAAACTCTTTGCAGTTATTTTTTTCCCCTGAAATGATTTCTTACAGAACAATAGTATTTCATTACAGTTAGATAACATAACTTGTTTAGCCATTTTCCCATTGATGGGTTATGCCCTCAGTTTCCCATTCTTTACCACCACAAAAAGAGCTGCTTTAAATATTTTTGTACATATGGAACCTTTTATTTTTGTTCTTTTACCTTTTTGGCATACAGAGGGGTGGTATTGCTGGGCCAAAAAATCTGAATGGTTTTAGAGTTTTTTGTACATAGCTACAACTTGTTCTCCAAAATGGTTGGATAAGTTCACAGCTCTAGCAACAGTGCATTAGTGTCCCAATTTCCTGCATCCCTTACTGGATTCATCATATTGTTTTTTTTTCTATCCTCTTAGTCAATCTAACTGATGTGAGGTGGTGTCTCAGAGTTGTTTTAATTTGTATTTCTGTAGTTATTAGAGATATAGAGCATGTTTTATGATTATTGATAGCTTTGATTTCCTCCTTGACTATATATCAGTTGGGAAATGGCTCTTATTTTGTTTCAATAAATTTGACTAAGTTTCCCTAAATATTTAAGGAATGAGACATTAAACTGAAAAAAAATGGTATAAAATATTTTGCCTTACTTTCATGTTTTTCTTCTAATTTTTACTGTTTGTTTTGCTTGTACAATAACATTTTTCCCATTTTTAAACACTTTTATTTAAAGTTTTGAATTCCAAATTCTATTGTTCTCTCACTTCCCCCTTTTCTGAGATGGCTAGCAATCATATATAGGTTATACATGCACAATTATGTAAAACATTTCCATATTAGTCATTTTGTACAAGAAGACTCAAATAAAAGGGAAAAAATATGAAAGAAAGGAAGTGAAAAATAGCATTCTTCAGTCTGTTTTCAATCAACATAATTTCTTTCTCTGGAGCCAGTCAGTATGCTTCATCATTAGTCCTTTGGGGTTGTCTTGAATCATTATAATGGTGAGAATAGCTAAATCATTCACAGTTCTTCATTGAACAGTATTGCTGTTACTATGTACAACATTCTCCTGGTTCTGTTCACTTAACTATGCATCTGTTCATGTAAGTCTTTCCAGGTTTCTCTGTTTTTGTTTTTTTCCCCTAAAGTCACCCTGACTGTTATTTCTTAAAGCACAATAATATTGTATTTTAATCATATATATTGCATATAATTGTATCATATAATCATATAATTATATGCATAAACAACTTTTGTAGCCACTCTCCAATTGATGGGCACCATTTCAATTTCTAATTATTTGCCACCACAAAGAGAGCTGTTATAAATATTTTTTTTTTGTACAAGTAGGACCTTCTCTCAGTCCCAAGGAGAGGAGAAGCACTAGTATAGCACAGACTAGAGCAGCATTGGAGGGGGGACCTTCCTCACAGTTCCAGGGCACAGAAGAGTATTTGTGGTCACTAACAGACCACAGTAAGGGCTAGGAGAGTAGTAAAAGCCTCACTTTAGATCATACCTCTTTGGAACAACTGAAAACTTACAGGTCCCTAGAACTATCTCTGAAAACAGCTGCACAAAAAACTTGAATTTTGGGACAGTACCTCCACCCTAGAAGCAAAGGCCTACTTTAGCAAAGAGCTAAAAGTCAAATAATAGATTGGGAAAATAAGCAAACAATGAGGAAGAAAAAAAATCTCTGAGTATAGAAATTTACTATGATGACAAGGAAGATCAAAATACCCAATAAGAAGAGGACAACACAGTCAAATCTCCTATATCCAAAGCCTCTCAGAAAAATATATATTGGTCTCAGGCCATGGAAGAGTTCCAAAAGGGTTTCGAAAATCAAGTAAGAGAGGTAGAAGAAAAATTGGGAAGGGAAATGAGAGTGATGCAAGGAAATTATTAGGAAAAAAGTAAACAACTTGGTAAAGGGAAAAACACAACAATAATGAAGAAAATAACACCTTAAAAAACAGACTAGACCAAATGTTAAATCAGGTCCAAAAAGCCAATGAGAAGAAGAATGCCTTATAAAGTAGAACTGGAAAACGGAATATGATATCTAACACCCACTGAAGAAAATAATTTCTTAACAATTAAAATGGAGCAAATGAAAGCTAATGACTGTGAGAAATCAACAAACATACAACAGCAATGAAAAAAAAAACAGAAGACAATGTGAAATAACACATTTGGAAAAATAATTGACCTTGAAATAGACTCGGGAGAGATAAAAATTATGGGACTACCTGAAAGTCATGATAAAAAAAAATGAGTCTAAACATCATCTTTCAAGAGTTTATCAAGGAAAACTACCCTGATATTCTACAACCAGAAAGTAAAATAGAATTTAAAAATATCCACATATCACCTCCTGAAAGATACACGGAACTAGAAATTCCCAGGAATTTTATTGTCAAATTCCAGAACTCTCAGGTAAAGGAGAAAATATTGCTAGCAGCCTGAAATAATACATTTCAAGGATTATGGGACCACAGCAATGATAACACTAGATTTATCAGATTCTACATTAAAGGATCAGAGGACTTGGAATATGATATTCTGGAGGGCAAATGAGCTAGGATTATAACCAAGAATTGTGTACCCAGCAAAACTGAAAATAATCCTTCAGAGGGAAAATGGACATTTAATGAGAGAGAAATTTTTCAGTCATTCTTGATTAGAAGACAAGAGCTGAATAGAAAATGTGACTTTCAAATAGAAGACTCAAGAGAAGTATAAAAACATAAACAGGAAAGGGAAATTGTAAGGGACTTAATAAATCTAATCTGCTTATATTACTACATGAAAAGATGATACGACTCCTAAGACTTTTTTTTTCATTATTAAGGTAGTTAGAAGGAGTTTAAATAGACAGAGGGCACAGGTATGAGTTGAATATAAAAGGATGATATGTAAATATAGAAAATAAAGGGGTGAGAGCAATATTCTGAGAGAAAGAGAAAGGGAGAAGCAGAATGTGGTAAATTATATCAAATAAAAGACTCAAAAGCTTTGATCTAAAAAAACCGCAATTAAGTCTATATCCCAAAAGAGACAAAAAAAAAATATAAAGAAAAAACAAAAAGGAAAAGAACCTAAATGTATAAAAATATTTATAGCATTTCTTTTCTGTGGGCAAAGAAGTAGAAATTGAGAGGATGCCCATCAATTGGGCAATGGCTGAAAAAGTTGTGGTATGTGACTATGATGGAATATTATTTTTCTATAAGAAATGATGAGCAGGACGCCCTCAGAAAAACTTGGAGAGACTTGTTTGGGCTGATGCAAATTGAAATGTACTGTGTACAAATTAATAGCAATATTGTAAGATGATTAGCTGTGAATAACTCAGCTATCCTTATCAATACAGTGATCCAAGATAACTCTGAAGGACTTATGCTGAAAAATGGTATACATTCCCAGACAAAGAAATGATGGTGTCTCAATACAGACTGAAGTATAATTTTTTTAACTTTATCTTTATTGAGTTTTCTTTTGTCTGTTTTCTTTCACAGCATGACTATTATGGATATGTTTCGCATAACTATACATGTATAGCCTATGTTAAATTGCTTGCCTTCTCAATGAGGTGGGTTGGGAAGGTTGGAAATGAAAGAATTTTGGAGGGAGGAAAGGAGAGAATTTGGAGCTCAAAGTTTTAAAAATGAATGTTAAAATTGTTTTAACATGTAAGTACTGAAAATAAAATAGTAAATAAATTTTAAAATAATTGCTGTTTTGTAATTCAGTTTGAGATCTGGTATGAATAGATTACTTTCTTTTTCATTTTTTATTAATTTGTTTTGATTTGTCAACAATCACTTCCATAAGATTTTGCATTTTAAATTTTTCTCCCCCTTCCCTCCCCAAGATGGCATGCAATCTGATATAGGCATATATCATATTCATTCCAACTAAAATATATTTTCACATTAGTGCTGTTGTAAAGAAGAATTAGAAGGAACCATCAGAAAGAGGAAACAAAACAAAACAGAAGAAAAAATAGCAAATAGTATGCTTCAATCTGCATTCAAACTCCATAGTTCTTTCTTTGCATGTGGATAGCATTTTCCATCATGAGACCTTTGGAGATGTCTTAGATCCTTGCATTTCTGAGAAGGGCTAAGTCTATCAACATTAGTCATCACACAATGTAGCTGTTACTGTATAAAATGTTCTCCTGGTTCTGCTCTCTTCACTTAGCATCAATCCGTACAGGTTTTTCTGAAGTCCACCTACTCATTATTTCTTATAGCATAATGGTGTTCCATTACATTCATATACCACAACTTGTTCAGCCATTCCCCAATTGATGGGCATCCCCTCAATTTCCAATTCTTTGCCACCACAAAAAGAGCTGGTATAAATTTTTTTTGTACATTTGGGTCCTGTTCCCATTTGTATGATCTCTTTTGGGCTAGAAGTGCTATGGCTGGGTCAAAGGGTATGCACATTTGCCAATGCAACCAAGATTAGAAGGAGAATAGAAAATTGGGAAAGGATTTTTACAACCAGTGTCTCTGATAAGGGCCTCATTTCTAAAATATATAGAAAATTTAGTCAAATTTATAGGAATACAAGTCATTCCCCAACTGATAAATGGTCAATTAATATTTTTTCCAATTGTTTAGGTCTGACTTTATTTATGTTAAGTGTTTTATAGCTGTGTTCAAATAGTTTCTTGATTTGCCTTGCTGGTAGACTCCTAATGGGTGTATGTGTGTGTGTGTGTGTGTGTGTGTGTGTGTGTATGTGTATGTGTGTATATATGTATATACATATGTATATGTGTGTATACATATATACACATATACATATATACACACACAATATATATACTATATATATATATATATATATATATATTCCTTTCTATTCCCATTCAATTTTTTCCCTGGAGATCTCTCAAAATTAATTTTTTCATAATTTTATTCATTGTCTATGTTACCTTTCTGCAAGATATAGTTTCCTTCTTTATCTCTCTTAATTTTATCTATTGTTTTTGTTTTTGCTTTGTTTGAGATCATCATTGCACTCCCGATTTCTTGGCTTCAGCTGAAGCATAATAGATTTCACTCCAGCACCTTACCTTTACCTTGTGAGTATCTCTCTGCTTCAAATGTGTTTCTTCTAAACAACATATTGTAGAATCTAGTTTTTAATGCATTCTGCTATCCACTTCCATTTTATGCATGAGTTCATCCCTTTTACATTTATAGTTATAACAAGCAACCATGTATTTCCCTCCATTGTATTTTTCACATATTTATCCTTTTCTCTTCCTTACCCCCCATCCTCCCCCTCCTCACAGTGTTTTGCTTCTGATCACTACCTTACCCAATGTATTCTCCCCTATATCAGTCTCTCCTCCTGCTTCTAAGATCTCCACCCCTTTATCCCTTTATACTTCCCTACAGGGTAAGATAAATTTCTATATCCAGGGGTGTGTGGATGTTATTCCCTCTTTGAACCAATGTTGCTTGCCACCACCTCCATCTTCCCCTACCTTATAATAGCTCTTTCATTCTTTTATGTGATAATTTATTCCATTCAATCTTCCCCTCCTTCTTCTTCCAGTGCAATTTTCTTTCCCACCTTTTTTTTGTATTATCCCATCAAAGTCATCTTATTTACATAGTCTTTGTCTACATATAATCAAATTCTAATTTTTCTAATGGTAAAAATATTGTTACTTTAACCTAGCCTAGCCCTCCATTATCTTACCTCCCAATTGCCCCAGGCCACTTCCCACCCTTAATTCTACCTAGGCTGTATTCTCTCTTGGCCACATGGTCCAGGTCCCTGGCATTCTATTATCTCACAGTCCCTGCAGACTACTTGGACACACCTAGTCTTTCAGTATATAAGGTCCATCTTGTCTTCATCAAGGTGCTCAGATTTTTTAAATCTAGCCACTGCTCAGATTCTTTAAGAACCTAGCCAATAGCTCACAAATGTTTAGATTCCTTAAAAATCTGCCCAATATGATGATGCTCTAATAAACCTTTTTCTTGGCTGAAAGAAAAAGCTACACCTGTTACCTTTTTGCCATATAAAATTGTAAATACTTTAACTTTATTGAATTTCTTGTTTTCTCTTACTTTTTTTGTTTGTTTTGTTTTGTTTTTAACATTTTTATGATTCCATTGAGTCTTGTATTTGGAGGTCATTTTACTTTTTCAGCTCTGATCTTTTACTTAAAAATGCTTGAAAGTCCTCTATTTCATTGAATATGTATTTTTTCCCCTGAAAGAGTGTATTCAATTTTACTGGGTAGGTGATTCTTGATTGTAATCCTAACTCCTTTGCCTTCTAGGCTAGCTCTTTAATGTGGAATCTGGCAAATAGTATATAGTCCTGAAAATAGCTCCATAATATTTAGATTCTTTCTTTTTGGCTGCTTGTGCAGGGACTGGGACCAGACCTAGCTTGTCTTTCAAATATGTGACAGACCTTTCCTACTAACCTTCTAAGTTGTCTTTGGGGTTTGCGCATTGAGAAATCTGGAAACCACCCATGGATTCAATCCCTTGAGGACTGCTTTAGGTTCACTCAGGCCCCATCCTCGCCTGCATGGCTTACACTGAATTGTGCTCCTCTCTTAACCTGGCACAACAGACTTTTCTAATCAACTATCCAGGTTGTCTTGGGATGGAAATTTGTTTCACTCTGTTTTTTCTTGGTTCTACTGCTCTAGAATTTGTTTAGAGCCATTTTTACAGGTATTTCGAGGTGTTTGGGGGAAATCTCAAGTAGGTCACTGCTTTTACTCCACCATCTTGGCTTTGTGCCCTCAATTTAAAATTTTAAGAAAACATTTTCTTCAATGAGCTTTTATATTTCCTTTTCCATTTGGTCAATTCTATTTTTTTAAGGAGTTATTTTCCTCAGTAAATTTTTGCATATTTTTTTCATGCTATTGACTCTTTTTTCATTATTCTCTTGTATTACTCTCCTTTCTTTTCCCAGTTTTTCTTCTACTTCCCTAATATGCTTTCTAAAATGTTCTTTAAACTTTTCTAGCAATTCTTTTTTTTTTTGGCCCTGAGATCAAATTACATTTTTTTTTTAAGATTATACATGCAGATATTTTGACTCTATTTTTCTATTCTAAGTTTATGTCTTGATCCTCCCTATCACAATAGTAACTATCTATAGTCAAGGTCATTTTTTGTTTTGTTTTGTTTGCTAATTTTTTCTCCTTTTTTGTTACTTGGTGTTCTTATGTGGGAGTTCAGCTCTGGGTCCTTCACTGTCACAAACTTTTTGTTCTGAGGATCAGGGTTTTTGCTGGGCTTCAGGGCTTAGATGCTTGCTTTCTCTGGGATAGGCTTCCCTTCTGGCTTGTACTGGAGTGTTTGTGGCTTCTGTGTTGACCTATCCAGGCTGCTGAATTTAGCTGCTGGCCTCCTCCAGGGGTGGGCCCTTGCTATTAGGTTGCTACAGTAACAGAGTCTTTCTGAAGGGTGGCTCTAGAGAAATAATTTTATTGCTGATCTTCCCTAGGGGTGGGGCGCTGCTGCTCAGTTGCTATGGAAGCAGAGTCTCTCTGCTGGTACAAGCCCTGTGGATTTTCACTATTGCCCAGCCCCAGGGCAGGAAGTGAAGACTACTTAAATGGGCTCAAGGCCAAGGTGGTGATTTATGCTGGGAGTGGATTTGCTGGGGTGGGACCTTGCTGTGCTGCATAAACTGATTATTTGCTTAGGGGGCTGATGGTTTGCAGGATGGTGGAGCCTTGCTGGTGGACTGCCCCAGAACTGGAGCCTTGCTGCAAGCCACCTACTGTGAGATTGGCTGCTGCGGCTGTTCTTGGACTTGGCTCCACTCCAACCCCAGTGAGACAGATCCTTTCTGCCATGATGGTAACCTGCTTCCATGAGCCTAGATTAATTCTAAGGAAGTTTTCTAGTTATTTGGAGGGGAATTTGGGAGGGCTTCAGAGGGCTCCTTCCTGACTCTGCCATCTTGGCAATGCAAAAACTTTTAAAAGTATATGTAATCAAACTATCCATTTTCCCTTCTGTGAACCACCCCCATCTCTTAATTCTTCCCCATCCATAGATTTGAAAGGTATTTTTCCCATGTTCCCCGTGACATTGTCCTTTATGTCTAAAATATTTTAGACATATTTGCATATGTTTCCAAAGTGGGTGATACTACCCCCTGGCTGGCAATGAAGTGATCCTTGGGAAGGTAGTAGCCTCAGGTGGTGTGTTGAATAAAAATAAGGGGGTAGTGTGTGCATAAAGAAAGAAGAAAGGATAAAAAAAAATTAAAAAAAAACATGTATACATGTTTCGTTTGTTTTGTAAAAAAGATAAAGTCATAGTGATTATATTATTTTCCACATAAACACACAAAATACAAGTTGTAACAAATCAATGGTCAAATCTGCCAACAGGTCTTAACAAGCAAGTGTTGGCAGGCAAGCATGTTGCACATGTTTGGGAAGTCCATCATGCATCAGCAGGGACATGTGTGTGCAATGACTTTTTTACAATATGATACTATATGGTTACACAACCCAATATTGCATCATCAAAATTTCAATGCAGGAAAACACTCACAAATTTACAATAAATTATTAAATTCAAGAAATGTCATTTAAAATACATATTATATATATATTTATACATTAAATTAATATAAATATTTATATTTAATAAATATAATTATATTATAATTCAATATAAACATCTATATTTAAATATATGTGTGTGCATGTGTGTATGTACATATATACATACATATATACACATATATACATACATGCATATATGTATATGTATGTGTATATATATGTGTGTGTATATGTGTGTGTATATATATATGTGTATATATATATATATATATATATATATATATATATATATACACATACATACAAAATGTATTTTTTGAAAAGACAGAAATTTTAAAGTGTTAAAGAACATAAATTTTGGGGAGAAGATGAGTTATTTTTTGAAAATGGGGCCATAGGCCAAATAAGTTGTGGTGAGGATGAAAAACCAAATTGGAGACTGTAAGTCAGAGGGAAACACTGGATAATTAAATATTGTAATTAGATAAGGTAATTCAAGAGTTCATGTACACAGATATACAGAATTGTTTTGAAAATAATGTTTTATATATGTAAAAATGTAGCATGAAAGTAAATTTCTAGGAAGAAGCTGAGTCTAAATCAAACCTATTTTGATTTCATCATAGTATTTGGTGTGAGATGCTGTTTTTTGTTCTTTTTTTAATTTTATGACAGACTAATTTCCAGGTTTCCTAGCAGCTTTTGTCAAATAATGACTTCTTGTCCTACTAATTAGGATTTTTGTTTTTTTCAAACCCTAGGTTACAGTACTCATTTGATCCTCTATATTGTGTACCCTATCTTTTCCATTGATCAACCATGTAGAACAATAATCTTAAAAATACCAATTCCTAAATTAATTGTGTCAGAGTTACCTTTATCAAAGGGAGCTTTCTTTGGACCCTAGTATTAATGATAATGGAGTTAACAAATCTCAGTAACAGATCTCTGCCTTGGTTCTTGGTGGTTTTGCCTTCATGGATCATTTGTATCAACATGAATACCAGTTGTATTTATAACAATAATTTTATTTTATTTTACAAAATGAACATCAAAATTAGATGAACTTTTAGAGAAACTCTGTGTCCTCATCGTGGTCATTGATAATCCATGTTATTTATTTGGAGAACCTGTCTGAGTTTTGTGGAATTCAAAAGAAACAAAACAAAACAAAATCAGGTGCTTAAAGATGTATGGTTCTGTGTGTGGAGCCATGATGAAAAATCAGAAGTATTTACAACTGGATTAAAAGACATATTAGATGATGAAGATTTTGTCACACAGAATTATATTAACATTGAAATGGACATCAGTAGTTTAAGAAAACCAAACCAAACAAACCAAAAATACCTTCTGGGCAACGTAGTTCATCCTGATAAATAAGTCATGTTGAGGACTACTTGAATTTTTCTCTCTGCTCCCCCAACTTACAGTGCCCTAGTTTCAGTTCTTCAAAAAGGTTATTCTCTATACTCTTGTACTTATTGTACCATATTCTATAGTCCCTCAACAACTCAAACCCTCTACTCTTTCACTTTCACTTCTAAGTTTTTATATCTTCCTTCAAAACTCAGCTGAAATGACACTTTTTGCAGGAAGTCTTTCCCAGACGCCATATCTTCTAATGTTTTCCTTTCTCAGGTTGCCTCAGTTTTACTTTGTATATGTCTTGAATGTGTCTAGTTATTTACATGTTGTTTCCCCTATTAGAATATGAGATTATTGAGGCCAGGGGTTGTTTTTTCCTCTTTTTTATCCCTGTTTCTTTGGCCAGTGCCTGGAACATAGAAAGCACTCAGTAAATGCTTGTCAATGGACTATAGAAAATTCAGTTTAAGATATCCAAATTAGAGATAATGATACACGATTCAATTGTAGGAGAGAGATTAGGGCATATATTTAAACCTGACAATCAATGACCCAGAGAGGATAATTTAAACTCTGAAAATTATTGAGGTTACTAAGCAAAATAATATAGAGGAAAGAGAAAATGGCCCAGGACAAATCTTTGAGAGAAATCTCTGCAACTGGGAAATTATTAAATGAAGATTCAGCAAAAGAAACAGAGAAACAGGAATCAAAGAGTAGTAAGGTAATTAAGAAAGGGCAGTATGAAGAAAATTGTGAGAGGAGGTTGCATCTAAGAAGAAAGGGTTATTTAGAGAGTATAATAGAGTACTGGACCTGAAGTCAGGAAAACCTGAATTCAAATCCAGCCTATGTGATTCTGGGTAAATCACTTAATCTCCTGGGCCCTCAGTTTCTTCTTCTATAAAATGGGATAAATAATAGTATCTACCTCCCAAGGTTGTTGTGAGGATCCAATGAAATATTAATTATAAAGGATTTGCCACACAGACTGGCACATAGTAGGTACTCCATAAATGTTTATAATGATTATATTTACTACATAAATGATTATAATAATTATTATTATAATGATTACCATAGTAATAATGACATTAATATAATAATGATCCTTATATATTATAATGATATAATGTTGTTAACAGTGTCAAAGGGTGATGAGAGGCCAAGAAAGATTAAGACAAGCAATTAGATGATCATTATTGATTTTGAACAGAACAGTTTCAGTTGAATGATGAGGTCAAGAGGAAGAAATGAGAGGGTTTTGAATCAAGTGAAATAGTAGAATCTTCAAGAGTTGGTGACTTTCTCCAGCATTTTTTATAAGAAAGAGAGAACATTATAGAAGGAGGAATATGCTGGAAAGAAATAAGATGGGATGGGATGGGATGGGATCGCAAATACAAGTAGAAGTATTTGCCAAGGCAAGCAATCAGATAGAGGTTGTACATGTGCAATCAGGTAAAACATTTCCATGTCAGTCACTGTTGTACAAGAAGAGAGAGTGAATCTCTGTTAAGGAAGTGTAAAAGGTTTGTCTTGTTGCAGTGATTACATAATGTATTGTTCCATGTTACATAACATATTGGTATGGTTTTGTGACTTTCTCTGGCTCCATTCTATCTCATGTAAATAGGAGTAAAGGAATCAGATGGAGGGAGTAATCTAAGGGCAGACCCTGGTAAAGAGTGAAAAGGTAGGAAGGGATTTGAGTTCAGAGGATACTATGGAGAATTGACTGACTAATTTGTAGACTAGGTAAAGGGAGAGAGTATAATCAGTGCAAGGGTCGTAGCCTAGGAAAGAAATGGGAGGTGGTGGAAATAGAGGTTGGGGTCAGGAAGAAAAACTGAATTGGAGATTGCAAGTCAGGCAGAAATATAGAATAATGAAATACTGTAATTAGATAAGATAATTCAAGTGTTCATGTACATAGATATACACGATAGTTTTGAAAATACCATTTTATATATTTAAAAAATTAGCATGAAATGAAAATTCACTCTCTAATATAAAATCTTTCTGTGTTCTGCTGTGTATATGGAAATTTTCTCTTTTTGATGTCTTAAGTTAAAAATAAGAAATAAAATTTTAAAAAAGAATTGATAAACATGAAGGTGGAAGACATATATATATGATGGTAAAGACACTTCATTTCCTTACAAAGACACTATATAAAGGTGAATTTTAGCATTTCACCTGAAGTGAATTATAATGGTGGCATAAAGCCATAGAAAGTCTTTTTCATTCAGGTCATTCTTGAAGCTTTATTTAGATTTAAAAAAAAAAGGGGAGTATTTCTTGGTACAGAGTTAACCATTCCATCAGAAGAAGGAGGAAAAAGAAAAAGCTCAATGAGACAGGTGATAAAATGGACTGACTGTTCTGAGATCAATTAGTGGAAAAGTTTATAAGTGTCAAAATAACTTGTATAGCTCCTAACAGAAAGAAATATATATGGAAAGCATATATTCACTTAAAGTTAGGACATTTTCAAGGGTATGACAACCTTCCTGCATAGCTGTAGTGGGAAAGGGTAATAGGTCATGGAAATTGAATAGATGGAGGAACAGGGAAGTTTAGGTATTAGAAAATATACAATATATATGTTAAATTTCCATATTATAAGGTGAGGAGTTAGGATAGAAAAAAATATATAATGTGAGCCAGGTAATGAACACATTGAGGAATGAAGGAGAACATTCAGGCAGTTTGATATATAACAGCCACCAGAATGTCGATTAGTTGATGAATTGAAATGGCATGGTGTTCAAAGGAGAAGTAACTGAGTGATGATAGTAGAAAGAGGTTAAAGAAATGGCAATAGGAAGCTAAAGTATCACACTTCCCTTCCCTAGTCAGTGAGTTATGGGCAGGATGTGAATAGAAATACAAATAGTGCTAGAAAATGTGGCCATGGACGTCATGTTATCAAGAAGGAACCAGGTCTAGGTCAGTATTATAAAATGAAGGAAGTGAGAAAAGAAAGACTGTAAAATGAAAATAAGTTTATTCATTATGGGAAAAATGGTATTCTGAGATATCACAGTGAAATTAATGGCTATTTCCATGATGGAATATTTAGGTTGTAGAGTTGAATGGAATTGAGAGTGGGCCTGGGGGATATTGAATGGGCTTTATCTTTCAGTATCTGGTGGTCTAGAATCATTGGAATAACAAGAGTTTGATGTGGTGGGAATATACTTACCATTGAGGAATTATTCTAGGCAGAGTATTAGTAGTTGATGAGAAGTCTATGAAAGAAGGTATGTGATTGGACTACTCAAGGCCCTCCCTCAGAGTCCACCCTATTGGAAAGTGACAATGTTATATCCTATGATGCCTTAGGAGGCTTGTCTATTACTTTTTGTACTTTTATTAATTTATTTTGATTTATCAACAATCAGTTCCACATGCTTTTGAGTTGAAAATTTTTCTCTCCCTTCCTCCCCCCCACCCTCCCCAAGATGGCACACAATCTGATATAAGCTTTACATTTACATTCCTATGAAACATATTTTCACATTAGTGAAATTGCAAGTAAAAATTAAAACCAATAGGAGCAACCATCAGAAAGATGAAACAAAACTCAACAGAAGGCAAATATAAGTGATAGGAATTCAACTTCCATAGTTCTTTCTTTGGATGTGGACAGCATTTTCCATCCTGAGGCCTCAGGAAATGTCTTAAATCCTTGTAATGCTGAGAAGAGTTCAGTTTAACAATATTAGTCATAGTGTACATGGCTGTTACTGTGTACAAAATCCTCTTGGTTCTGCTCACTTCACTCAGCATCAGACCACATAAGTCTTTCCAGGTTTTTCTGAAGTCAGCCTGTTCATCATTTCTTACAGCACAATACTATTCCATTACATTCATACACCACAACTTTCTCAGCCATTCACCAATTGATGGGTATCCTCTCAATTTCCAATTCTTTGCCACCACAAAAAGAGCTGCTATGAATACTTTTGTACATGTGGGTCCTTTTCCCATTTATTTGATCTCTTTGTGATATAGCCCAAGAAGTGCTATTGCTGGATCAAAGGGTATGCACATTTTTGTAGCCCTTTGGGCATAGCTCCAAATTTTTCTCCAGAATGGTTGGATTATTTCACAACTCCACCAGCAATGTATTAATGTTCCAGTTTTCCCACATCCTCTCCAACATTTATCATTTTCCTGTTTTGTCATGTTGGCCAATGTGATAGGTGTGATGTGGTACCTCATAAAGGAAAAAGTGACTGTATGACCCAGTAAATCTAGTAATGGCAGACACCACAGGGTTTAGTCTAACAATGGCCTCTGGAGTGCTATCAAAGTTTCTAGAGCACAGAAAAAAGAGATGGATTACCTGGATCTGGGGTATTTCAGGGCTCTTTTTAAAAGCTCTAAAACTAACTAATGGCTAATGTAGGTTTCTATGAAAAGGAAGGGCAGGAATTGTATTGCTGTCTCTCATGGCATAACAGCTCACATGGGTTCACCATTTCTCCTCATGCCTCACTTCACTTCCATCATAGCCCTCACCCCACCATTCTATGTGATATTAAGAAAATCACTTAACAGTACTAAGCCAAGTTTCCTCATCTGTAGATTTCTAATAATGCTTTGAGATATAATTCTATGATCTTATATTTTTGTAGCCATCAGCTCAACTGAATCGGGCATTGGATCCAAGAAAAGATACTCTAAATTACTACTCCAGTAATGGACCATATTATGGGTTGGATAGAGGGGAGCATTGCCATCAAAGAGCTTTATCAGTAAATTTGAAGCCCACGTTCCTTACCAAGACAGTATATTAAAATGAGTTTTAGCATTTCACCTGGAGTGAATTGTAATGGTGGTATAAAGCTATGGAAAGTCCTTTTCATTAAAGACATCGCTGCAGCTTCATTTAGAAAAAAACAAATGAACCCTATTTCTTGGTATAGGATTGACAATTCCATCAGAAGGAAGAAAAAGAAGAAGCTCAGTCAGAAAGGTAGTGAAATGGACTAATTGTTCTGACATCAATCAACAGAAAAATTAAAAAGTGGCAAAATGACTTGTATAGTTCACAATAGATATATAGAGAGAAGACATTTCTTAATCACTACCATGCTATTATAAACATTTTGTTATCTGTGTAGAGACAACCTAAATATTGTAAGGAAGAGTTGAGAACAGATTTTTGGAATTTTTCCTACACAAAATTTTCCCTGCAATGGAAGAGAGTGAGAGAGGGGAAGGGAGATAGGGAGAAGAAGTAAATGAATGGGTGATGGAAGAGTGGAAGAGAGGAAGAAGGAACAGGGAAGGAGAAGAAATGGGAGGAAAGGGAGTAGAAGAGAAGGAAAAATAAAGAATAAAAGAGACCTAAAGTGAGGGAGAGAGAGGGAAAAAGTATTTTTATGTAGTCCAGTGAATTGGAGCCACCAGTTAATGTGGTGGACTTCCTTAAAAGATAGTGAACTCCATGACATTGAAAGTCTTCAAAGGAGGACTGGCTGACCATTTGTTGTAACTGTGATAAGTGACATTCATTTTGGGGAAAAATGAATGAATGAGAGGATGTATGGATGATTGAGTGAGTAGAAAATTATTTGAGTGCCTACTAAGTTCCATGCATAGTGCCAGACACTTGGGATATAAATACAAAAAGTATAGACACCATGTACTGAATGAGCTTATACCCTGCTGAGGGAAAGAGCCTACACAGTGGAATGATAGCCACGGAGTGATTTGGTGTAAGGAGTCACAAGGTTGGGGAGTGGAGACATTAGAAAGAAGATTCATTTACTGAAACAAAAATAATAATGATTTGTTTATTATTACTTGAGCAAAAACTGGAAAGAGTATGGCCGTGCCATCTCTTTGGTACAAACCCTCATCACCTCTTTCATGGACTATTGTAATTATGTTTTAATTGGTCTCCTTGCTTCCCCTTTCTAATCCGGACTTCACACTTTCACACACTTCATACTCTTCTCTTTTCCTCCTAGGAAAAATACAAAGTGTCTTCTGGCTTTTAAAGATCTCCCCAACCTGGCTTTCCATCCTACTCTGGATCTCTTCCTGAATGTATTGTCCAATCAAAATAGTATCCTTGCTGATCCTGACCCATGTCACTTCATATCTGATTTCCTTACTTCTTACTGAATGTCCCTCACACCTGGAATATCTTTCCTTTTAGCCTCACCTCTTAGAATTTTTTTAACCTTCCTTTGAGACTCAGGACTAGACTCTTCCAAATGTTAGTCTTCTTACACACACATACACAAAAAATAAAACACACACACCTGATGTTAATTTTGTATTTATTCTATATTTTACATATATCAAACTCAGATATGTTTCTTTTCTCACTAGAATGTAAACTCTTTGATAGAAAGGACTGCTGCATTTTTTTTCTTTTGCCTTCCAAGTGTCTGTAGGGAACAATGCCTAATACATAATTAGCACATAATAATGGTCCTACTGTGATTGATTGCATGCATGCAATGGGGGAGGTATGTGTGTGGGTGAGTTCAGAGGTACTTTGCCGACTATAGCTAGAAAGTGTGGCTGTAAGACCACCTTTCACGATGTATGAGTGGATGGGATACCAAGCATGATTTGGAGGATAATTGGATGTATCAGGTTACATGAATTTGTACTCACTCACCTACCAATCAGTATAGCTCAGCACCAGGGCAGAGTTAATACTGGAATTAGATTAGATCATAACTAAAATCCCTTGTGACTAAGATTTGAGAATATGATAGGGTCAGATTAGTCCAGAAAATATCAAGAATGCTAGTGAGTTATTACAGATCACCAAAGATTAGTGTTTCAAAGCTAAAGTCAGTGATGGAATTGTTCTAAGCACTACAAAACCTCAAAATACTACCTGAAAGAATAGTTCTTAGCCTAGGATGCATGACTAAAATATAAATATATCTACATATGGATATACATATACAAATACACATACATGTATACATAGATATATAAAACAGTATTTACATATATTTAGTTACTTTCGTATTTTAATTTTTATATATTTAAAAAATTATATGAGAAGGGGTCTATAGTTTTCATTAAACTGCTAAAGTTTTCCACAATATACTGCTTTCCCACCCCACACACATATGTACATACATCAAAAGGTTAAAAACTTCTGCATAATAGGAATTGCTGAGGGGGAAAATATTACTTTTCAATGGAATTTGTAGTTGTGGAAGTCTGGCCATTTCAAAAGTGTGTTTATGACCATTCCACTTGGGATGGTGGTATTCTTTACTTTAGCCATCATATTTCTCCTTTTCTTTTCTCTAGCATCCCAATCTCCCCAATAAAACTACTCTCTTTAGAAGCACAGAACAGAAGACATCTCCCATATAAAGCCATCCTTGAACCTACCAGTTCTGAATATTCTTTCCCTCTTGAAATTATGTTGTATTACTTTGTATGTGCTCTCTATTTACCTATGTGTTTTCATATCCTTCTCATTGTTGTTCAATCATGTCCACCTTTTTATGACCTCATGGACTATACCATACAAATACCATCCATGCAGCTTTCTTATCAAAAAATGTTGGAGTGGTTTGCCATATCCTTCTCCAGTGGATTAAGGCAAACAGAGGTTAAGTGACTTGCCCAGGATCACACAGCAAGAGTCTGAGGCCATTTTTGAACTCATGTCTTCCTGACTCCATGCCTACTGCTCTATGCACTGAAGCAACTAGTTGCCTTTTTCTATCATACCCCTCCTTTAACATAAGATATAAGCCCCTTGAGGGTAGGAACTACTTTGTTCCAAATGAATTAAAGGATTTGAAAAAATTAGAAATAATTCTGCTTTAATATGTTATTCTACCCTGAGAGATTTGCATTGTAACACAGATTAAATGTTTAGGCTAAAGAAATGGAGCTCCAAGAGTGAAATTTTAAGCATCAGTAAGTAAACAGAGAAAATGTTTTTGGTGGAAACAGACAGAGTTGACCTTTCCTTTCCTGTGCATGGAATGCAGAAAAAAAATTTGTAAGGCCTTTGCCTTGTTACTAGAATCGTTGGCAAATGATTAAATTATTCTGTTTTCTTGACTCCAAAGTAGAAACATGCTTTAAACAGATTACCAGTTCCCTCTGGGGAAAAGAAGGAAATAATTGGATTAAAATGAGAAGGGAAACACTCCTGTATCCCCCTCCATCCCCCAAACTAAAGAAAAGAAAAATTATATTATTCATGACCATTTATGCCAATGAATATTTATTGAGCTACACCAGGAGCTTACAGTGAAGGCTGGGGAATTTAGTGGAGTAAATAAAAATATGACAGAAAGTTTCCTCACATCTTGGACTGGCAGATGCAAGGAAAAATGTCCTGGCTACAAAATGGAGGTGACCGGTGATAATGGAAGATCAATCCCATATACAACTTTGAGAAATCCCTGATACCAACAATTCAATTTAATTGTTGAATTAAATCAAAATATCTCATTGGCAGCTCCATAGAATCACAAAAATTTTGAATTTGGAGTGCTCTAGGTGGCCAATTGTACCAAACTATAGCTAACAATTATCATTTTTCCAACTTAGCAAACAAATCTTGACTCCAAATGACTATCTTGTGGAGGAAATATTGCATAGTGATTATGGCTTTACTTGTGTACCTAGAAGTCAAACAGGCCTAAATTCAAGGCATATGTCAATGACTAGCTATATAACCTTGGAGAAGTCATTTACCCTACCTCAGCCTCAGTTTTGCCATCTGTAAAATGAGAATAATAACAACATCTATCTCATAGAATCAAATGAGATTATAAATGTAAAATAAACTTCACAGTATTATATTTTTGGCTATTATATTAGGTAGTATTACTTTCAGAAATTACTAATAGCCCTTATAGATAGCTCCAATGTTTAGGAAATGTATCCTGATGTCAATTGTAAATTTATCTCTTTTTAATGTACTGTATACCCGTTAATCTTGGCTCTGCTCTGTGGGGCCAAATGGAATAAGCTGAATCTTCCTTCTGTGTGGTGGCCCTTGAAATCCTTAAAGTTGGCTATCATGCCCATCACCCATCCCCTGCCCCTTGAATGTTTTGTCCTCCAGCTAAACATCCTCAGTGACTTTAATCAATCCTTAAATCATCTGGACTTAAGATCAGTCATCATTCTGACTGTTCTCTCTTTGCTCTCCAGACTACTATGGTTCATAATTTGTGGTACCCAGAACTGGACATGATGGTACAAGTGTGGCCTGACCAAGAAAGAGTACTGTGGATTTATCACAACCTTAGTCCTAAACATTAGGCCTTCCTAAATTTGTTTATGTCAGAATTAGCTTTTTTGACTGCTGAATCCTATTACTGATAGATGTTGATCTTGTAGACATATTCTCTTTCAATCTGCAATCTATGATAAATAATAATAGCTAACATTTATGTAATACCTACTGTATACCAGATATTGTGCTAAGTGCTCTGCATACATTACTTCATTTGTTCTTCATAAAAGCCCTGGGAAGTTATTTTTATCCCTCACCCCAAAACGAATTTTGGTCCTATTTGTCTAAGAAATTCTCCTTGAATTCTTCCACTTGATCAAGGAGGTCTCTGGCATTCCCCTGAGCCTATAGTCCCATCAACTGGCCTTTTGTTGTCACCTAAACCTAATCTCCTAATTCTGTTACCCTTAACCTAGCCTAGCCCTCCATTGTCTTACCTCCCTATGACCCCTGGCTACTTCCCACCTTCCTTTACCCTATGTAGACCCCATTCTTGACCTCCCAGTAATTCCCATCAAGGTCTAGATCTCTCCCACGGTTTTTCTACATATAAGGTCCATCTTGTCTCCATTAAGGTGCTCAGATTTTTACAATCTAGTCAATAGCTCATAGATCCTCAGCTTCTTTAAGAGTCTGGCTAATATGGTAGATCTTTCATAAAACTTGTCTTTGGCTGAAAAAAAAATAACTTCCTTCAAGTATTTTTCATGGTCATCCTTTATTTAATAGTGACTCAATAATAACATTTATATAGAACGTAATATATGCCGGCCACTGTGCTAATTACTTTACAAGTGTTATCTCATTTGGTGCTTACCACATCCCTGTGAGAGAGGTACTATTAGCATCCCTATTTCACATTTGAGGAAACTGAGGGAAACTCACATTAAGTGCTTTACCCATGGTCACACAACTAGTGAGTGTCTGAGGTGAGATTTGAACTCAGGTATATAACTCAAGTTGAGTGTTGTTGTTACTGGGCTTTTTTTTCTTTTTTCATGGACCTATGATTTAATTGTTGGTGCAGTTCCAAGTAGAGAAACTCCCAATAATCCTGTTGAGACAGATATGGCAGGCATACTTATCTACATTTTGGTGATGATAATACTGAGTGACAGTGAACAAAAAAAAATGGCTTGCCTCACTCAGATTTTAAGTGTTTAGGGGTAGCATCTTTGTCCATGTGACATCCCAAAGCCTGTCTTCGCAGTATAGGGCAGTGCCCCCACCATTTATTCAAGGTACCCAAATTCTTGGTCATGACCCTCTCTGGTTTGCTTGGCTTCATATTTAAACCTCAATCTACTGGCCCAAGCGGGTTTTCTCCATAAACAGGGTTGACTCACCATAGAGGACAACAGCTGGCAAAGTATATCTGGCAGCAAAGCAGCTGTCTACCAATGCATGTGTCCCTCTTCCAAGTTCCCACATGCTGCTCACCCCACTTTAAACTTCAGGTGGGCATTCCTCTCCTTGATTTCCTTAATGTTTCTTCTGGTACTCTATTTTGTTCCCTCCCAGCATTTTACTCTCCCTGATATTTATGACATTGTTCTCCCAGTTTTTCCTCTAGTAACAGCACAGTGCAGGAGGAAGAGCATTGCGTCTGAAGTCAAAAGACCTGAGTTCAAATACTGACTCAGACCTGGGAAAATCACTTAATATTTCCCAGCTTCTGATTCCTCATCTGATCCTCACCATGAAGAAGATGGACTAAATGACCTCTAAAGTACTTTCAAGGCCTAGATCAAAGATGTGTGTGTGTGTGTGTGTGTGTGTGTGTGTGAGAGAGAGAGAGAGGGAGAGAGAGAGAGAGAGAAGGAAAGAGAGAGAGAAAGAGAGGGAGAGAGAGAGAGAGAGAGAGAGAGAGAGAGAGAGAGAGAGAGAGAGAGATACAGAGATAAAGAGAGAGACAGAGAGAGAGACTTCTTTGGCAGTCTGGTGAATCTTACAGACTTCTCAGAATAACGTTTTTAAATGCATACAATAAAATATATTGGACCACAAAATTTTATTAAATAAATGTAATTTCCCATCATGTAATTCAAAGACCCTCTAAGATCTGTCCATGATTCTTCCAATGGATGCCAGATTATGAAACCCTGCCTGAAAGCTATGATACTATGACTTTTTTTTTCCTTAAGCATATCCTCCTACTGTCAGTCCCCAAGGTGACATTATAGCCCCGTGGTATACCCTGACATAAAGGCTCCATCTCTGATCTACCTAGCAATGCCTTGCTATTCTCTCACCAGAATTGGATCTAGAAAAAGAATAATAGAAATCAATTCTGGTGAGAGAATAGCAAGGCATTTTTTTTTTGTTGTGATGTATCACAATCTACACACACACATACACACACTATGTAGCTTTCATTTGCCCTCTGAGGGATCTCCATTTTCACTATCAACATATTCTGTCTCCCTTAGGAGACTGTAAATTCCTGGTTATCATATTCTATGCTTCTCTTTTTATATTCCCTGATAGTGGCTATCCTAGTGGAAGACACATAGTGAGTGCTTAATAAGCCTATGTGGAGTGACTAAGGCTATTTCAGATCCTGGCAACATGGAAGATAGGTTGTTGCAGCCATACTTCCCTGTATTAAGCCATATCTCTTTCCGTTAACTTCTTGCTTCTATTAAAGAAAATCCACCATTTGCCTTTCTCTTCATTCTCAGAGTGCCAATTAGTGTTGACATTTTGTTTTTCCCAGACTACATCTGGATGTGTTGCTGGGAATAGTTGAAGAAGACTGTCATTCCAGGGAGTACCTAAGAAGGAAACAAATCGCCCTGCAAATCCAGCATGTATGGTAGGGGAGGGGGGGAATCATAACATGTGTTGAGCAGCTGTGTAAACCTGCTCCTCTGATCTCTCTTTTCAACTAATTAATTAGAACTCTCCCTGACATATGTTCATATTGAAGACCACATGTTTCCTCTGCTAGTATTGCTAGGGAAGCTTGTCACACAATACTTTCTTCCATTTTCCCCAGGTTCTGAGGTAAGGAGAGAAAGACAGAATTGATTGAGCTTCCAGGTGTGTCTGAAAGCAAGCTAAAATTAGCTGCTGAAATGTAAAGGATTATTAGGGAAAATCAGTAATTGCCAAAGTGAGATGAATTAAAGAGACTTAATTGTTTCCAAACAGCTGCATTTTCACGCTCCCACAACTAAGATTAAAGATAATTCATTTGTACCTGTGATGTGATCGGTCAAAGCAGGGTTTTACACTTAGTAGGCAATTAACAAATATTGATTGAAATAAATGAAATTGAATAATATAAAGAATCAGCATGGCATAGTGGGTAGAGAACCCATCTTGGAATCAGGATGAGCAAGGTTCAGGCACTGTCTTTTACAACTATTGCCTGTTGAACCCAGGGCAAGTCACAGAACCACACAATTTTCCAGACATGTTAAAACTCTTAAGTTATGGAGAAATGTTCAATCTCTTTCATAAGAATAGTTTTTATAACAGAAGTTCACTAGATCAATAACTTTATAGGCCAATCAAAAGTTATATATGAGACAGCATGGTGTTGATTGGGAACTGATCTTGAAGTTAGCAGTTATATACAGCAGGAGAGCTAATGTTTTGTGTTTGTGTAGCAATTTTTCTTATGGGATGAACTCTCTTTTAATGAAATCACAGGTCATAACTCTCTCTCTCTCTCTCTCTCTCTCTCTCTCTCTCTCTCTCTCACTATTGTGTCAAAAATAGAGGAAAGAGCATGTGTCCCAGAAAGAACCCTTGGGGCGGGGTATGATAGTCAAAAGGCAGCCAAAAGGCAAGTGCCATGTTGTCTTTGTCATAGACAAGATAAAGTCAATAGATAGGTAGGTAGAATGTTAGAGATATTTGTACATCTATATGTATATTTATGTACATATATGTATATGTATATATATATATACATGTATATATATATATATATATATATATATATATTATATACATGTATACACACATATAAAATGGATGTATGTGTGTATGTATGTAAAATCTTCTCCATCTCTAGCTTTACTACCCCCTAAAGAAAATTGTATTCAGAATGCTGGTCTTAAAACCCTATAAGATCCTCAAACAACAAAAGGAGAACCAGTAAAGTTTCATTGTGTCATAGTACAGTGAATAGAAGGCTAGACTTGGAGCCAGGAAGGAACTGGGGTCATCTCATCTCCCTAACCCATATTAGCTGTGTGATCATTGGCAAGTCTATTCAGCTTTAGTTTCCTCATTTGCAAAATGGCAAATTAAAGCTCTTATAATACAAGATGGGAATAAGGATTATGAAATATTGCACTTGAATTACTTTGCCAACACTAAAGCCCTATGTATAAGTCAGCTAGTATGATTATTCAATAAAATGTACTAAAGTGATAAGAAAGTGGACCCAAATATTTGAGAAATAGTTTTATACAGCAAAGAATGGATGATTCAACTTAAACATGTTTGGGGATTGGTGTTAGCTGTGTGGGATGGGGCAGATGTAGACATTCTGTTAAGCAAATTCTATTTGGGAAAAGATAGATATACCATAAATTAACATTTTAACATAGTTGACAATTAGTTTACTTAACATTGTTTATATTAAACTACATTAACATAGTTTAGAGTTTGTATTGCTCTTCAATGAACATAGTTTTCTTCTCTTTTTGTATCTACAGAATTAATCATAGTACTTTGTATGAGGTGAACAATTTATCATTTCTTTTTCATTGAATATGAGGTGGAAAAGAGAGTCTTGGAGGATTCTTCCCACTCTCCAATTTTCTGGTTTTAGGAATATACATTTTTTATTGTTGTAAGTGTATTGCTCCTTTTAGGTCATCAAAATATGGTCAAGTGGAAAGAGACTTCAAAGCCATCCAGTCCAAAATTGTGTCTTTACAGATAAGGAAAATAAGTCCCATAACACTCTTTTGACTTACTGAGATATGAAGCCAACTTTGCTAACACAAAATAAAGTGTTGTTCTTATTGTGGTGGTGGTGGTATTGGTGCTCCTGCTGGTGGTGGTTATTAACAAGTTGCTAATTTCTACTGAACCTCTTTAACTTCTATTATAGGAATAAATTTTCCTCCAGTCGTACAAGGGGACACTAAAATGCAGCATGCCCATTTAGGGCAGAAAGATCCTGAAAAGATCATTCTAATTGAATAAACATTTATTAAAGTCTTTCTCTGGCCCAGGCACTTTGCTAGATATTGGAGATTAAAAGAGAGAAGTGAAATATTCACTGGAGAGTAGAGTGACAGAAATTAACAAGCATTTATATGATGCCTTCTGTGTGCCAGGCACTGTGCTAAGAGCTTCTCACAAACATCTCACTTGATACACCCACCCTGGGAGGCAGGTGCTATTATTATTCTCAAATTACAACTAAGAGAACTTATTTAAAAACATGTGAAGTGATTTGCCCAGGATCATACACCTAATAAGTACATTTATTTAAACAATAATTTTAATTTACTTCTTCAGGCCCAGTGCTTTATCCACTATGCCACCAGCAGTCCTTAAAAAGATGGACACTGAGAACATGACAGTTGAAGAAAGGACAGTCCAAAAAATGGCCTTTCATCTCAGTTAACTGGCATGTATCACCTGGAAATGCAGCATGATTTATTAGAAAGATGACTGGGCTCTAAGTAGGAAGATTCCTGTTAGGGATTTAACTCAGCCATTTATGAACTGTGTGACCAACTTCACAAACTCTCTGATTTTCAATCTGCTTTTTCATACAATGGATTCTAGCACAAGCAAAGGTGCTATTCAATGAACAGTGGATTTGCAGTACAATTGACTGGGTTCGTGTTAGTTCTACTATTCAATACCTATATGTGACCTTGGGCAAGTTAGTTTAGCCCCCTTTGGACACAGTCAGCTTATTTAAAAAACAGAACTCTGGAAAAAGTGATCTCAAAGGTGCTCTCCGGGATTAAGAAGCACCATGTAAACTCAAAATGGTGATAAGAATGTAAAATAGTAATCTCAGAAATCAATTCCCCTTCTAGCTCATTAATGATGCTTCTTTTGGTGGCATAGAAGACTGAACCTTAGCAACAAAACTGGATGAGATAGGCAATGGTCAAATTAAAATTTTTTCTCTTGGTTTATGATATCTTCTGGAGCTCAGATCAAAGGCTCAGCTATGTGGTACAGTGGATAGAGCACTGGGCCTGAGTTCAAATCTGGACTCAGAACTTACCAGCTATGTGACCCTGGACACATCTCTTAATACTGCCTCAGTTTTCTCAATATGTATGATGGGCTGGAGAAGAAAATAGAAAACCACTCTAGTATCTTTGCCAAGACAATTAAAAAAGGGGTCATGAAGAGTTAGATATGACTGAAAACAACTCAATCACAACAATAAACTCAGATATAAGAGAGAAAGAGAAGGACAGAGAAAAGAGGAGGAGGAGAAAGGAATATAAGTTGACCCAGAGGTCAAGACAATTGACGTGACTTACCTAAATTAATAAAGCAAATACATGGAACAGCCAATATTTAAGCCTACATCTTTTGATTCTAAAGCGCTTGCTTTTTCCACTGGCATGGTGGCTAGGGTACTATATCTGGAGTCAAGAAGACAGGTTCAAATCTTCTCTTTAGGCCTTTTCTATTCTTGGGACCCTGAACAAGTCATTTTAACTCCGTGATTCACATTGTTCTCATCCAGAAAATAGGATTAATAATACAACCTTTTTCAGGTGATTTTTATGAGACTCTGATGAAGTAACACATAATGGATCTATATAACTGCCAATTATTTACTTGTCTATTCTTTTTTTTAATTTTAAAAGCCAAAGTAATGGTCATAAAGTAATTTAGGTTCTCTCTTAAAGCAGTTGGATTCCATGACATTGATAAATATTAATTGAATCTAATACAGTTTTGAAAATAATAATTAAATAAAAAGAAATTCTAAGAATTCTTCACTGAGAATTTTCCTCCTTCACTGAAATGTTGGACAGAGCCTCATTCTAAGAATTCTCTCCTTTTTCCTGTCTCTATCTTACATTAAATATACTGTGACACATTGTAACACACCTCATTGTGTTATGTGTTATTTCCCATCTTCTAAGAATTTGCAAATAAATCAGTGATTTGTAAAGAAGTTGACCAAGGGTTAAGTTTATAAAGTGTCCATTTATTGTGTGTCTGACTGTATGTGGGCTTGCAAAGCCTTTGTAGACTTGCAATAAAATTGAGGGAGGATGGGCAGTGGAGTAGGTAGCTTTCTGAAAAAAAGGAAAATATTCACATTGTGCCAACTATTTGCAATAACTTTTCATTTTAGTGCAACTAGCTTTGAGAAGTTGTACTGAGAAGAAGCTAACTTCAAACTTAGAACACCTGAATTTAAGCTCTTGCACTCTCATGTGCTGTCTGGGCATTTAACTTCTTAGCTCCAAGACAAATACTGAGATTGTAGGTTTCATGTGAGTTAATGCTCTGTATTGCTGGAGTGAATTTCAACAGTAGAAGAGATCTACGCTTCCTCACTGTGCCTTATGATTGTTTTCACCTGTTATTTGGATAAATGAAATGATGAGAAAATAACAAATTTGCAGAAAAAACATGAATTTAAAAGAAAAATGTAACATACTAAATGAGGCACTCAGAATTCTAAAAGGTAATGCCAGATTAAGAGAAATGGGCTGAATATAATCACAATTCCACTAGGGATAAATATAAATTCTTACTTCTTGACTCAAGACATCGATGTCTTAAGCACAGTAGAATGAAAGCTTGATTAGATAATCTATCTTTGACAAAAAATATCTGGTTTACTGCAAGTTCAAAAGTAGTTCTCAATTTGATGTGGTAAAGAATGGCCAGGAAATATTGAATTTTAATGGGAGGCATGGTTCTTTCCAGTAAGCGGTAATAGTCTTACTGCATTGAGTCTTTCCCTGACATATTTCAAGAAGCAACTTCATTTTTGGTATATTTGGCTAAAAAAAGATATTAATTCATAGAAGGGTGTTAAGAGGATAGATAGGTAATAATCAAGTTCATGCCACGTAAAGATTGAAGAAACCAGGGATTTTTAACTTAGAGAAGAGTTAATTGTGTGTATTGGGGAAACAATAGATTTATTTAATTATCTGGAGGGCTATTACACATAAAAAGGGCTAGACTTTTTCTCATTTACTGTAGATTCCTATTGGCTACCATGCCATACACCTTCTCCATTTTTTAAAAGGACTAAACTCCTTGAGAATATTGGCTACAATTGATGTCATCCCTTCCTAGACACTTGATATTCACCTACATGAAGCCTTTTCAGATCCTTCCAGTCATTCATCCTTTTTTCTAAATTTATATAATTTATATGGCCTCATCTCTGTATCTGAATTTTTTCTGCTAATAAATTTTAAGCGTATTGGAAATATGATAACTTTGGAGGAGTACCTTGTTTCAAAATCTGAGTGGTTTTGAGTTGGGTGGCCACTAAGGTCTGTTTTGGATGCAAAGGCATGATGCTATAATGTGTTGAATCTACTGACATTATTCTGGACATGACAAAACATTTTGGACTCAGTTTACTTGTCTCTAAAATGAAGGTATGGAAGTAAATAATTCCTCCTTTACACAAAAAGATGCTTTTTTATTCCATGAGCCTTTGATTCCCTTGACCACATCCAAACTTCGGCATCTTACATTTCATTTCTTTAGGATGTGAGCTGTGCCAGGAAGCTTATATACTGAATCATGAAATCATTTGATGTTGTGCAGTTGTGCCAGTTGTATTCAGTGCTTCATGACCCCATTTGGGGCTTTATTGGCAAAGATACTGAAGTGGTTTGCTATTTCCTTCTCCAACTCATTTTATAGATGAAGAACCAAAGCAAACAGGGTTAATGACTTGCCTATGGTCACATAGCTAAATATCTTAAGCTAGATTTTAACTCAAGAAAAGGTATGTTTTGTTTCTTCTTCCTTGTGGTTCCTCCTATTGGTTCTAATTCTTACTTACAACATGACCAATGTGAAAAAATATTTAATAGGAGTGCATATGTATAGCATATATCAGATTGTGCACTGCCTTGTGGAGGGAAGGGGGAGGGAGAAGGAGAAAAAATTAAAACTCAAAAGCTTATGGAACTAATTGTTGATAAATCAAAATAAATTAATAAAGAAAGAAAAAAAGAAAAAAAAAAAGAAAATGAGTTTTCCTTACTCCAGACTCATTGCTGTATCCATTATGCCACCTATTTGTCCTGAAATTATAGGGAACAATGAAACAAACCCTTAATCTCATTCAGTACATTCAACAACTCTCTAAGACTATAAACTGAGGAGAAGGTATTGACCTGCATAGGTAGAAGGACTTTCCTCATCTTGGTACTCATAGGTATCCCAAATAAATCAAAAGTGCAGTCCCAATCTCTATCCGCCATTCACACATTCAAAGGAGAATCAGTTATATCAATGGTTACAAAGGAAGGCCAGAGGTCACTAAGTGCAGAGGCATGAAGACTGAGGGAGGAAAAGGTGCAGACAGGATGAGGATCATGACATTGAAAACAAATGTCTACTTCACAGGAAGGCCTTCTGGTTTGAAAGCCAACCTATTACATTCTACTTTCCAAAGGATGCTACTTCAAACCCCTCAAAGAATTGCCTACAATGGAATAATAAATGTCGAGAAGATGACAAATTGTGAACAACTCCGACTCCTAACTATTCTCAATCCTTTTTCTCTGAAATGATTCCCTGCCAAGCTCACCAGAATGTAACAGGTGGCTACTTTTAAGTACAGATGCTAAATGTCATACCTGCAGATGGTTCATCAGTGCAACATGCAAAAAACATCTTAATTATATATTATGAAGCCTTTTCATAAAAAAATTAAAAGATAGGCATTCATTATGCCTGTTAGAGTTATATCTTGAGTGCAGCTGCTGTTATGAGTGAAGCTGTGTCTTTAATCAAAACAAGCATCAGTGGATCAATTTAATGATAAGAAAGTTCTAACTTCAGGTTAGAAAGTTTCTGGCGAGGCAAACTTCCCTCCTGTTCACTGCTTCATCTATCAAAGTAACATGCTTTCCTCCCCTGGAATTTCCTCTCTGTGTACCTATTAGCAGAGTGAGAGAAAACCAGCTCACTATCCCAAAACAGAAGAAGCATAGATTGAGAGACACACATGACCTTCACATTACCCTACATAACCAAGTACACACGACTCAGATCAAATGAGATTATATTAGCAAAGCCTTTAGCACAATACCTGGCACACAGTTTAGTAGGCATTATATAAACACTTAGTCCCTCCCCTCCTCCCACTTACATCACATTCCTCTTTTTCTTAGTCCCTTCTTTCCAGTTAAACCAGCCTCTCAGTTAAACTTAGAGGGTATTCCCCTTAAAGGATACTCCATTTCCTTCCTTTGCCAAACTCACACCATAATTGAATTTTGGATTCTTAATGTTTTCTTTTTGTTTGTTTGGTTTTTTGTTCTGCATCCTAAGGTATGACTATAAGTTAACAGCAGGCTTCATTTGCAAACAACATAAGTTTCAATGTTTTATAGTTACATTTCATTGTGATCTCCAAATCCCAAAGTCGAAGTCTAAGAAGGGACTATATATTTCTAGTCCAAGAGGTATTTCAACCAGAAAACTCTCCATTATATCCTGAATATTTAATCATCCCATTCTTGCTTGAAAGCCTTAAAATGGTATCCCCAAGTACCATTTCCAATCTTTTTCTCAACACTTTGTTTTGAATTAAACTGTAAACCATAGCCACAAATCAATGCCATCATTTCAGGATATAGACTCTCTTTTTTAATAAGGGTACTTAGGAAATATTATTGTGTAACAGATGCAATGCTGCCATCATTGCTAGAAACAGTTGGGTTTAAGCACTGCTTTTGCTGTGGACTGGATATGTGACCCTAGGCAAGTCTTTTAACCTCTCTGTGACCCAGAAATCACTTTTAAGAGAACCAATGAGTCCAAATGGCAATCTATATCTATAGAGTAAGTATCTGCACCCCACATCCTTATGTCAACGAAATCAGTAGTTGGGACAAAAAATAAAATAATACTAATCATACAGAAAATTAAATGACAAAAGAAATCATGAAATATAAATAAAATGGAATATACACTTTTAAAGAAAAATGTGAAGAATTCAGAGAAATATTTGTGAAATATGAAAACAGAACTAAGAAAATAGTGTACACACTTCTACAATAATGCAAGTGAAAAGAGCAATAATGTGCTCTTTTAATTGAGTGCTATAAATTGTGTACTCTGTGGCCTATTAAAATTATCTTTCTGGTTATTCTTCCCACACAAGCCTAGAGTTCCTGTGTCTTTGCCTTTGCCTAAGTGGTATACATACCTATAATGAACTCACCCCTCATCACTCACTCTCTTAGAGTACCTAGGTGGTTTCAATGTCAGTTCTGGTAACACCTTCTGCATGAGGTCTTCCCTGGTGTCCCCAATTGCTAGTGTGCATCCCCTCTCAAAAAAAAAATATTTTAGTGATATGCAATAATTTTGATATGGTATTATTT
The DNA here is from genome assembly GCF_003287225.1 of Phascolarctos cinereus. Classification (NCBI taxonomy): domain Eukaryota; kingdom Metazoa; phylum Chordata; class Mammalia; order Diprotodontia; family Phascolarctidae; genus Phascolarctos; species Phascolarctos cinereus. Next base: position 28,331,967 of record NW_027555625.1, on the reverse strand, counting down.
TGTGACAACTGTAGTCATGTATATATGCACCCTTTGTGAAAACTCAGATCATCTATTATTAAGCATATTAACCCTATTGATCCAGATTGACCAATTTTATTTAGAACTTTGTCAGTTAAGTATTGGATTTCATGGTATGTACACATTTTTTTCAATGACATTTCCCCCATGCTTTTAATTATTCCTTTAAAAAAAAGAATGGATATCATTACAAAGAAAAATGAAAAAATTTTACCTTTTAAGGAATACATTTCAATGACTGAGAATCATCAAAGGGGCTGCTGGTTGGGGAATAAAATATTCTTGTTGTTCAAGCCCAAAGAGAAAGAAGCACAATTTTGATAAAATTGAAAGTGCAATCAAAGTTGTTGTTGTTGTTGTTATTGTTTTGGAGGGGTGGGGGCAAGAACAGACAAGAAGCACTTCAACTTCCTTTCCTCTCATATTTTAATGCTTTGAAGTCTGGCTTATGACTTCGTAATTCAATTGAAACTATTGTTTCAAAAGCTATTGATATATTAACTGCCAAATCTCATGGTCTTTTCCAATTTTTTATCCTTATTGACCTCTCTGATATCTTCTTGACCTTCTTGATAACTCTCTTCTTAACACTCCTTTCCTTTGATGTTTTCATGACATTACTCTCTTCTGTTTTTTTTTTTCCCTGCCTATCCACCTACTCCTATCTCCTTCCCTAGATCTTTATTTACTTCCTACCTGCTAACAATGGATGTCCACCTAAGGTCTATCTCTGAATCCTCTTCTCTTCTTCCTCTGTACTATTTCACTTAAGAATGAGTCAATACATATGGTTTCAATTACCATCAATGAAGAATTTATTATGCTTCACCTAAAGTAAATGAAAAAGAAAAGCACAAGTAGCAATCATGATCTTAGACAAAGCAAAACCAAAAATTGGCTTAATTAAAAAAGATAATCAGGGAAATTACGTTTTGTTAAAAAGTCCCTTAGACAATGAAGTAATAAATACAGCAAGTTTTTATTTATAAAGGCCTCATTTCTAAAACATATAGGGAAAGCAGTCAAATTTTTAAAACTAAGAGCCATTCCCTGATTGACAAATACTTAGGGTAAATGAACAGGTAGTTTTCAGAAGAATAAATCAAAGCTATCTGTAGTTATATGAAAAAATGCTCTAAATCACTATTGATTACATAAATACAAATTAAAGCAACTCTGAGCTACCACCTCACACCTATCAAAAAATGACAAATGTTGGAGGTGATGTGAAAAAAAAATAGGCACAATATTGGTAGAGTTGAGAACTGTTCCAATCATTCTAGAGGGCAATTTGGAATGTTGCCGAAAGGTCTGTCATATTATGCATACATACCCTTTGACCTAGAAATGTCTATATTAGGTCTGTATCCTAACATGACAAAAGGGAAATGAATAAAAAGAAAAGGACCTATATTAAATAAATATTTGTAACAGCTGGGTTTTTTTTGGTGGCAAAGAAGAGAAAATTGAGGGGATGTTCATCAATTGGGGAATGACTGAGCAAGACTTTGTATATGATTGTTTTGCAACATGTGTAATAAGAAGTGATGAGAAGAATTGTTTCAGGAAAAAAAACTGAGAAGACTTGTATAAATTGATGCAAAATGAAAGGAGCAGAAGCAGGGAATCTCTGAGTATAGTAATAAAAAATATGGCAATGACGAGTAACTATAAAAGGCTTAGCTCAATGCAATGGTCCAACACAATTTAGAAAGACTCAAGATGAAAATTGTCATCCACCTCTAGAGCAAGAACTGATGAACTCAGTGCAAATTGAATTATATTTTTTCTTACTTTTATTTATTTTTCTTGTTTTTTAATGTGAAATGGCTAATAAGGGAACATATTTTGTATGACTTCATATGAATAATATATATGTTATTTCTTGCCTTACCAGTGGGTTAGGCATGGGTAGAGGGAAGGTGAAAATTTGGAACTCAAAATGAAAAAAAAAAGTTAAAATTAGTTAATTGATTAAAGATTAAATATAAAACAAAACAAAAGTAAATGTAAGAGTCAGAACTTGAAAACAACTGCAATTACAACAAAAAACAACAATGACAACAACAGAAAATAACATGAAGGATTACGTGATGTCATAGAGTATGAATGAGGAAACACTTGTTTTGCTCTTGCATTTTCTTCTAGACAGCTATATGACTTCAAGCATATTACCTGATGGACACAAGTCCCTCAGCTTGAAAAGGGGGTAGAATGGGAGGTTTGGCTTCATCATCTCCTGGGCCACTTCTAGCTCACACTGTTTTATTAAGTGCCTATTATATGCTGGGCATTATGCCACCCACTGGGATACAAAGATTAACATTTGTTAATTCAAAACTGTTCCTGCTTCAAAACTGGGACCTTCCCTTCTCAGGGGATATGGCAGGGGGAGATGACGAGAAGAAATGTTCCCATGTGTTTAGATAGGTAGATACAAAATATGTGAAGTAAAAACAACTTAAGGGGAGAACATTAACATTTAGGAAGCCCCTTGAAGGTAGGTGTGATTTTTTTTCTGTTATTTTATTTCTCTATCCTTAGTTCTCATAACAGGTATTAAATATAGACATGTGTTATGTAGCATTGCAATGAGTTGAATATCTTTGAAAATCTCTAGGAGCAGTCCGAAGGTAGACATTCCACTCCAAGGAAATGTGTCTGGTTTCACATACCTAGTTAATGGAAGCGAAGCATAAATAAAAATGGGCACAGGCAAGAGGACAAGTTAGAGGTAAAACTTTTGACTATCTAGTCAAGAGTTTCTACACGTATGTTGACTGCATCTAATGAATTATTCAAGAAACTGGATGGAGAGAACTGGTGTTAGCAGGGAATGGAAAGGACAGCTCCAATATTGCCTTCCCCCAAATTCACGCACAGCCAGGAGTCCAAAATCCCAGAGAGCAGATAGTTGAAAGAGGCACATCTTGATCTGACAGAAAACATCAGAGGACTGATTATCATCACAGGGGCTTAGAACTAAACACTAATAATAGGTCTCATGTTCCCAAACCCATGAGCCATGGAGGGGGCCAGCCTTCATGCTATATGTTATATGATGCCACCTCAACCCACATACCAGATGGGCTCCTTTCAGAAAAGAAAAAAAATTAAAAAGCAGCCATTCTCCAGGGTAAGAAGAAAGGGAGGAGGTGGAAGGCTGTGACTGAGCCTGGAGCCCAGGTCTCCAGGGACCAGAAATATTTTTTTTCTCTCTCTTTTTTCCAAAGCACATGCTGGTTTCTTTTATAAAACCTCACTCCCACAGCTTTGCAGACAAGCATACACTGAGTGGGAGCCCGAAGGTGTGTGCAAAGTCTTCTGGCTCACAGCACTGGTCATGTAGAGTTTCAGGTGCTGCCCCAATTTAGACCATATTTAGACCAAGTAGCTCCATTCACACACACCCCTTCACACTGCCCACAGGTTCACACTCTTAGCACCTCCAATTTCTCCAGCTGATTCATTTAGTTTCTCAAAAGGCAGGAGACACTGACATCATGCTAAATCAACTTTCCCTGGTCATTCAACTATTATAGGAAAGAGGAGAGGAATAAGAGAATTAAGGGTGGTAGTGATAGGGAAGAAAGAAGAGAAGTACTTAATTCTATCGGGAACACCTGAAGAAAAAAAATTCTGTTTTGCTTATGGTTACAATTGTTTCAAATGATCCTTTTATGTGTCATCTCCACCATGGACACAATGTATGTACAAGCTCTCTGATCTTACTCCGTATAATCAGTTTATTCCCATCACAAAAGCATGGTGCTTGAATACACTATGACTTATGTTATATAAACCAAGCCCTCACTAAAGCAAAGCAATCTTTGTACAACTCCTTCTCCAACCATCCCAAGTCATAAATTCTTCATCTTCCTCCTCCCCCACATACACTTACTGTTACCCAATTCCTCACATGAGACAGTTCATCTCTCCACTCCAGACTTTCAATAGTCTCCATTTTAACCTCCACTTCCTTGCTTATTTCAAGTCCCAGATAAAATTCTACCTTGTACAGTGAGCCTTTATCCATTCATTTTCAATGCTAATATCTTCCCTCTATTACTTGTCTCCAATTTATCCTGTAGACATTGGTTGTCCATAATTATTTTCATATTTCCTCCCCATGTCAGTTCCTTGAATTCGGAGTTTTTTTCTTTCCTGTGTTTGTATCCCTAGAGATTGACCAACTGACAGGCTATTCCCTTGTAATAACTGAATTGCCATCTATCTGTAGGGAAGTGATAGATTTAATTCCAGGTGGGCCACTCATGTAGAACACCAGTTGGATTTTGATCTTTATCCTATGCTAAGCACATCTCAATGTACATAGTAAACAGTAAATAATTTGTCATTCATTCATATTCTCATTCATTCATTCTGCATGTGATAGTAAGTCAATAAAAATAAGTTTCTGGTATGTGATAGGAACTGTACAATGTAAAAATAATTGTGTGATCACATAAACAATCACATAAACAATATTATTCTCAGTTTCTTCCTCTGGGAAATGGAAAAAAAATGACTAACCTAATAGGGAATGGTAAGTGCCAAATATAATTTATTTTACATTTGCTATCATCATCATCATCATTGTCATCATCATCATCACTACCACGATCACCACCATCAGCCAACTGGCTAAGCAGCAGAGCCAAGGCAAGGAAATTGAAAGAGCTGAAAATCATAAGAGCTTCCTTATTTCTAACAATTATATCACTATCCCTCCATTCAATCAGGTATGTAAACTCAGGGATCAGGGATATCAGTGATTCCTCACTCCCTTATATCAAATCAGTGAGTACAATTTGTAAATTCTTCCTTCATAAAATACCTTGGAGATAAGTAGTGGAATAGATAAAGTACTCAGTCTGAACTCAGGAAAATTTAAGATTAAATATATCCTGAGATACATACTATCTGTCTAACCCTGCACAAATCTTGGCTTCCTCAAAAGTAAAGTGGGGATAATAATAGTATCTACGTTGCAAAGTTGTTGTGAGTGTCAAATGAAATAATATTTGTAAAGCACTTAGAACAGTTCCTGGCACCTAATAGGTGCTAAATAAATGTTTGTTCATTTTTTTTTCCAATCCCCTTCTCATGGTTGAACTATTGAAAAGTCTCCTAATTGAGCCTAATGCCTCAAATACTTCCTTTTTCTAATTCACCCCCATTTTGGTGCCAAAAATATATTCTTAAAACATAGATCTAATCGTGTCACTCCTCTGCTTAATAAGTGCAACTGATACCCTATTGCCTCAAAGTAAAGATAAAATAGAAAGTCCTCTGTATGCCACTGAAAAAACTTTCACATTTATGCTTCAGTTGTCCTTTCCACCACCACCACCCTTTCATGCATCCTTTGATCAATCCCAACTTCTCCTTTGGACTAATCTTTAAAGAGCATTCCACCTCAGGTCTTCATGGCTCTACACAAATAACTGCCTTCATGTCTGGAATGCATTCTTTCTTGCCACTGCCTCTTAGAATTCCTAATCTCAACTCAAGCTTCAGACCTTCATATAGAACCTTTTTCTGATCCTTCAGCTGCTATGGAACTCCTAAAACTTCCCTGTATTTATATGGTATATGTTTAGTATGTATTTACATGTGCGTAAATTGTGTATACTGTTTGTCCTGTTAGAATTTAAGCTCATCGTGGGCACAGAATGCTTGATTTTTGTCTCTATATTCCTAAAGTCCATTGTAGTGCCTGGCCCATGGAAAGCCCATAATGCATGTATGTTGATTGATGAGATATTGCTATAATGTTTACAAAACACTTTACTTAAAACATTGGGAAATCACAGCACTCCAGTAAAATAAATATTACAGGCATAATCACTCCCATTTTATAGATGCAAAACTGAGATTCATTGAGGTGATATGATTTGCCTATGATAAAAGAACTACCAAGTGCCATAAGCAAGATTCCAAACCAGTCTTTCTGTCTCCAATCTAACAGTTGACCCTAGAAAGTCTCCTAATAATGATGAAAGAGACTGTGTCTCAACACAGTTTTGGTGGAGACCAAATATATATGAGGATTTAGTCAGACACGTCAAGGCTCTTCAGATGTAGCCATTTGTCAAAGGCTGGAGAAAATAGCGTGGACAGAGGCAGCTAGATGGCACAGTGAATAGAGCACTGGCACTAAAGTCAGGAGGACTTGAGTTCAAATCTGGCCTCAGACCAAACACTTGACACTTCCTAGCTGTGTGACCCTGGGCAAGTCACTTCACCCCAATTGCCTAAATATAATAAAAAAAAAGTGAGAAAAAATATCCTGGACAGCTCTCAGGGTAGCTAGTTTCACCATCGAGGATATCACCATAATGTATTTCATTACATGGCCAGCTGTATGTGGACACAGATCATTCTCATTTTCAGGGGCCCTCCCTCCTGGTTCTGCATCTCGGAATCTTTAGATATATTTAATACTAAGTTCTAGGATTGCCTCCTACTTGATATCTTTTCTTATTTTTCCCTTACTTGTTAATACTCTCATCCTCCTTCCTCTCACTGTGACATTCCTTCTTATGAATTTTGTATTTCTGTTTTTTATATCCCAGAATATAAAGTTTTATTACGCATTATTTATTTGTTATACTCATTACTTTTAATAAATATAACACATGGAAAATGAATGTCTTGAAATTATAATGATCAAGTTTGTCCCAAAAGAATAGGTATGAATCATCATTTACCCTCTTTTTGGGATTAGATTTTCACTCAATATAATGCCAAATTTGGGTGATGCTTTTGTTTTGAATATTTTTTTTCACCTGTTATAAATAAGAAAGGTATTCTGTGATTTTAGGCAACATAAAGACCAAAACAATGTCAATATAGACTTAAAATTAAAGAACAATACTGTGAAGAAAAATGCTAGGAGTTTTGGTAGAAAGTAAGAAAGCTTCTAGGGGATATATATAGTGGGATACTGTTATTCACCTGCATTTGCATACTCCTGCTAAAGCACCACATGAGTGCTTTCTACTTCTAAATATTATGATTTTTTCCACTAACCTGTATACCATCTGCAGTACAAAATTCAAGAACACGCTTTCAGAGGATTATTGTAATTATAATATATGTCCAATGCTGTGCACACCTTCCAAAGCAGAAGAGATTGAATTTGGTCACTAAAGCACAGAAACAATCTTAGGAGGAATCTGTAAGACACATCATACTTGCTGAGAATTCCTGTTTAATGTACATTGTTTTCATTCTCTACGGTAGCTCAGAACTTGACTACAGATTCTCACATAGACACTGAAGAGAACTCAGGAACCACAGAAATTCCTAATAGTCTAATGCCTTCTTCTTTTTAACTTAATAGTATTTTTTTCTAATTACATGTAAAAAATAGTTTTCTACATCCATCTTTCTAAATTTTGAGCTCCAAATTTTTCTCCCCCTAACCAAGACAACAAGTAATCTGATATTGATTATACATGTTTAATAATGTTAAATATTTACCACATTAGTCATATTGTGAATGAAGACTCAGAACAAAAGAGAAAAAAAAACACAAGAAAGAAAAGTGAAAATAGTATGCTTTCAACTTCATTCAGACTCCATACTAGTGTCTCTGGTTGTGGTCAGAATTTTCCTTCATTAGTCCCTTGGAATTGTCTTCAGTCTTTGCATTGCTGAGAAGAGCTAAGTCTATCATAGTTGATCATCCCACAATGTTGTTTTTACTGTGTATAATATTTTTCTGCTTCTGTTCACTTCACTTACCATCAGTTCATGAAAGTCCTTCCTTCAGGGACTTCCAGGAGCAAAGACGTCAGAGTAAGAAGTTGCTCTCACTCTCCCTTCTTGACCTCTAAAAACCCAGAAAATATCACCGTAGGAAAAACCTTAAAACAGCTCAGCTAGCAGGAAGATGGGGTGCAGCAGTCTTGGACCCTGGGAAGGTTGGAGGATTAGCAGGAAAGGTCCCTATTGCTCTGGTAGAAGGGGAGCAGTACAGTAAGGGAGGTGTCTAGGAAGTCAGTGGCAAGCCCCACCTCAGCAAACCAGAGGAACATCCTAAGCCCCAGGGTGGTGGAGCAAGCAAACATCAACATCAGGACCCTCCAAGTGCCTTGGCACAGGCAGGGGAACCTGGAGACTCCAGGTGAGAAAACCACCACATGCTGTGGTGGGCAGGCATCTTCCAAGAAGCAAACCTCCTGGTGATCCAGCACAACTCCAGTCAGGCAGACACCCTCCAGTAGCCAAATCTTCCATGGCTTCAAAGCATCCCTGGTGAGCAGGCTTCCTCCAGGAGCAATACCCAAACCCATACCCCAAGAATTTCGGTGTTGCTGACTTAAGCTTGGCATCAGGTAAGCTGCCAGACCCCTACAGCCTCCAGCTGCCAGCACCTGAGGCCCCAGCACCCAAAGCTAGTGACCAGGTCCCTGGCCCCCCAGCATAAAAAGCTTTAGTCAGTACTCCCTGTGCTAAAGCAAAATAGCTCAACCTTAAAAGCCAGGAAAAGGCAGAAAACAAACAAACAAACAAAAATGAGCAAAAACCAGAAATGGACAATGACCATAGATTCTTATTATGGGAACAGGAAAGAGCAAAATATAAACTGAAAGGAGGACAACATTGTCAATATACCCATTCTGGGAAGAGCTCAAGAAATATTTTAAAATTGAAATAAGAAAGGTAGATGGAAAATCAGGAAAAAGAAATGAGAGGTATGCAAGAGAGAGTCAAGAACTTGGAAAAGGGAGGACAGAAACTGACTGTAGGAAAGAAGTCCTTAAAAAATGGCCAAATTGGGGGAGGGGTGGAAGTACACTGAAGCAAACAATTCACTAAAAAGTAAAATTAGCCAAATAGAAAAAAAAAGCTTCACAAAAGCTAAGTGAAGAAAACAATTCATTAAAAATTATAATTGGGCAAGTGGAAGCTACCGATACTATGAGAACTCAAGAATCAGTCAAACACAATCAAAAGAATGAAAAAAGAAGAAAACATAAAATACCTCATTGGAAGAACAACTGATCTGGCAAATACATTCAGGACAGGTAATTTAAAAATTATTGGTTTATCAGAAAGCCATGATGAAAAGAAAAATAGAGTCTGGACAGCATCTTTCAGGAAATCATCAAGGAAAACTGCCCAGAGGTCCTACAACCAGAGGCTAAAATAGCTATCAAAAGAATCCACTGAATACCTCCAGAAAGAGATCCCAAATAGAAAATGCCTAAGAATATTGTAGCCAAATTCTAAAATTATCGGGTCAAAGAGAGAATATTACAAGCAGCCAGAAAGAAACAATTTAAATATCATGGAACCACAGTCAGGATTACACAGGGGCTTGCATCTTCTACATTAAAAGATTGGAGTCCCTGGAATATGATAGTCCATAAAGCAAAGGAGCTTGTATTACAGCCTAAGATCAACTACCCAGAGAAATTGGACATAATCTTTCAGGGGAGGAAATGAACATTCAATAAAATAGGGGACTTCCAAATCTTCCTGATAAAAAGACAAGACCTCAACAGAAAATTTGACCTTCAAATACGAGATTCAAGAAAGGCATAAAAATGTAAAGAGGAAAGAAAGAAAGAAAAAACCCAACATATTATTCAGTAAGGACAAACTCTTTACATCTCTATAAGGGAAGATGGTACTTTTAACTCTTAAGAACTGTATCTTGGGGCAGCTAGTTGGCGCAGTGGATAGAGCATCAGCCCTGGATTCAGGAGGATTTGAGTTCAAAATCCCGTCTCAGACACATAACACTAGCTGTGTGACCCTGGGCAAGTCACTTAATCCCATTGCCTAGCCAAAAAAAAAAAAAGAACTGTATCTTTATTACAATGTTTAAAAGGGGCACACATAGACAGAGGTATGGGTATAAGTTGACTTTTATGTGATGTTAAAAATCTAATTAAGTTATGAAAAAGGATTGTACTGGGAGAAGAGAAAAAGAAGAAGGCAGAAAAGGGGTAAATTGTATCACATGAAGAGACACAAAGACCCATTACAGTAAAGGGAAAGGAGAGAGGGAGATGAGTAAAGGGAAAGGAGAGAGGGAGATGATCATTGTTTGAACATTACTTTCATCAAATTTATCTCAAAGAGGGATTAATATACTCAGTTATGTCTATAAATCTAACTTACACTATGGAAAGTAGAAGGGGAAAGGAGAAAGAAAAGGGAGGGTTTGGATAGAAGAGAGAAGAAGTAGTAGGGGAAAAGGGGAAGAAAAGGGAGGGGCTGATAGGAGGGAGGTAATGTTCAGAAGCAAAACTCTAGTGAGGATGGAAAGAGAGAAAGAGAGAGAAAAGCACAAAAAGGTAGGTGTTGGGAAATGGGATGGAGAGAAAAACACAGATAGTAATCATAACTGTCAGTGTTAATGGGATGCACTCTCCCATAAAATGGAAGTGAACAGCAGAGTGGCTTAAAATTCATAATCCTGCAATATCTTTTTTACAAGAAACACATTTGACGCAGAAGGATACACATAGAATAAAGGCAAAAGGCTGGAACAGAATATATTATGCCTCAGCAGAAATTAAAAAAAAAAACAGGCATCAGACAAAGTAAAAGCAAATGTAGATCTAATTAAAAGAGATAAGGAAGGAAACTACACCCTGCTGAAAGCTACCACAGACAATGGAGTAATATTATTACTAAACATATATGCACCAAGTCATATAACATCCAGATTCTTAGAAAAGAAGTTCAGGGAATTACAGGAAAAAATATACAAAAAAAAAGAAAGAAAAAGAAAAAGAAACAAACCAACAAAAAAAACTCTACTAATGATGGACCTCAACTTCCCCCTCTAAGAACTAGATAAATCTAACCACAAAATGAACAAGAAAGAAGTTAAGATGATGAACATAATTTTATAAAAGTTAACTGGAAAAAATATTACAAAAATAAGCATTACAAAATGCAAAATGGATAATTTTGATTACATTAAATTGAAAAGTTTTTGCACAAAGCCAATGCAATCAAGATTAGAAGGGAAACAGAAAACTGGGAAAGAATTTTTACAATGTCTCTAATAAAGTACTCCTTTCTAAAATAGATAGAGAACTGAGTCAAATTTATAAGAAAACAAGTCGTTTCCCAGTTGATATATGATTAAAGGATATAAACAGGCAGTTTCAAGATAAGAAATTAAAGCTGTCTATAGTCATATGAAAAAAATGCTCTAAATTACTATTGATTAAAGAAATGAAAATCGAAACAACTCTAAGGTGCCACATCATCCCTATCAGATTGGTTAATATGGCAAAACAGGAAAATGGTAAATGTTGGAGAAGATGTGGGAAAAGTGGAACACAATGCATTGTTGTTGGAGTTGTGAACTGATCCAATCATTCTGGAGAACAAGGACTTAAGCCCAAAGGGCTATAAAACTGCACATACCCTTTGATGCAGCAATACCAATTCAGGTCTGTATTCCAAAGAGATCATAAAACTATGAAAAAGGACCAACAGGTACAAAAATATTTATAGTAGCTCTTTTTGTGGTTGCTAAGAATTGGAAACTGAAGAGATGCCCATCAATTGGGGAATGGCTGAACAAGTTGTGGCATATGAATGTAATGGAATACTATTGTGCTATAAGAAATGATGTATAGACTGACTTCAGAAAAACCTGGAAAAACTAACATGAACTGATGCTGAGTGAAATGAGCAGAACCAGGAAAGGGTTGTACACACTAACAGCCATGTTGTGCAATGACTAACTTTGATATACTTACCTCTTAGCAATACAAGGATCTAAGACAACTACAAAAGTCTCATGATGGAAAATGCTATTCACTTCTAGAAAAAAAAAAGAACTATGGAATCTGAATACAGATAGAAACATACTATTCTCTCACCTCTCTCTCTCTCTCTCTCTCTCTCTCTCTCTCTCTCTCTCTCTCTCTCTCTCTCTCTCTCTCTCTCTCTCTCTCTCTCTCTTCTCTCTCTCTGTCTCTCACTGTCTCTCTCTCTCTCTTTCTCTCTCTCTCTATCTCTCTGTCTCTCTCTCTTTCTCTCTGTCTATCTCTATCTCTCTGTCTGTCTGTCTTTCTTTCTATCTATCTATCTATCTATCTATCTATCTATCTATCTATCTCTTTCTCTCTCTCTTCTTTCTCATGGTTCCTTCCATTGGTTCTAATTCTTCTTCAAACATGATTACTAAAATGTTTAATATTTAAAAAAAGAAAATACCTCAAAAATTATAATTGTTCAAGTGGAAATTAATGACTCTGTAAGATATAAAAAATCAGAAGCATGAAAATAAACAAAAGTGTGAAAATCACATTGGATAAAACAATGCACTAGTAAAATAGACCAAGGAGAGAGCATTTAAGAATTACTGGACTACCTGAAAAGTATTATCAGAAAAGAGTCTACACATCATCTTTCAAGGAATCATCAAGGAAAAATGCCCTGATATATCAGAACCAGAGGATGAAAGAAAGAATCCACCAAGCACCTCCTGAAAGACATCCTCAAATAAAAAACTACCAGGAACATTATAGCCAAAGTTGAGAGCTCCCATGTCAAGGAGAAAATACTGCAAGCTGCCAGAAACAAACGGTTTAAATACTGTGGAGCCATAGTCAGACAAATAAAATTTAGCAGCTTCTACATTAATGAATCAGCGAACTTGGAATATGATATTCCAGAGGGCAAAAGTGCTATGATTAGGGTGTAGCTAGGTGGCACAGTGGATAAAGCTCTGGCCTTGGAGTCAGGAGGACCTGAGTTCAAATCCGGCCTCAGACACTTGACACTTACTACCTATGTGACCGTGGGCAAGTCACTTAACCCCAATTGCCTTACCAAAAAAAAAAATTGGTATGATTATAACCAAAAATTACTTACCCAGCAAAACTGAATATTATCCTTTGGCAAGGGTATTGAACTATAATGAAATAGAGGAATTTCAAGCATTCTTGATGAAAAAGACTCTGGTCTGAGTAGACCATACTAGAAATATTTTACTTTATAAAAATAAAATTTGACTTTCAAATACAAGACTCAAGAGAATCATAAAAGAGTAAACAGAAAAGAGAAAAAATGAGGGATTCAATAAGGTTAAACTGTTTACATTCTTACATAGTAAGTTGATATTTGTAACTCCTAAGAACGTTATCATTATTAGAGCTGTTAGAAGGTGTACACATAAATGGCATGGGTGTGAGTTGAGTATAAGGATGATTTCTAAAACAAATGAACTAAGGGATATGAAAGAGGAATGCCCTTGGAAAAGGGATAAAGGAGAATTGGAGTAAATTATCTCACATAAAAGAGGCATGACAGAGCTTTTACAGAGGAGGGGAAGATTATAGGGATAGCAGACAACACTTAAACCTTACTCTCATTGGAATTGACTCAAAGATAGAATGACACACTCAGTCGGGTGCAAAAATCCATCTTACCCTACAAGGAAGTAGGAATGGAAGGGGATAAGAGAAAAAAAATGTTGATAAAAGGGAGGGTACATTAAAAGCATCATGGTAAGAAGCATAATACTTTTCAGGAGGAACAGAGAGAGAGAGAGAGAGAGAGAGAGAGAGAGAGAGAGAGAGAGAGAGAGAGAAAGGAAAATAAGAGGATGGAAGAAAATACCTCATTAGTAATCCTAACTGTAAAAACAATACAGCAAATTTCTCTTATGAAGGCCTAATTTATTAAATATACAGATAATTGAGTCAAATTTATAAGAATGTAAGTTATTTTCCCATTGACAAATAGTCAGAAGATATGGATAGTTTTCGGATCAAGAAGTTAAAGCTGTCTATAGTCATAAGAAAATGCTCTAAATCACTATTGATTAGATAAATGCAAATTCAAATACCTCTGAAGTACCATCCCACATCTATCAGGTTGAGTAAGATGATAGAAAGAGAAAATTACAAATGTTGGAAGATGTATGCGAAAATTAGGGCACTAATGTACTGTTGGTTGAGTTGTGAGCTGATCCAACCATTCTGGGGAGCAATTTGGAAATGTGCGCTAATAGCTATAAAGCTTTGCATACTCTTTGGTTTTTTGTTTCTGACCTAGTACTACAACTATTAAGTCTACATCTTAAAGAGATTTTTAATAAAGGGAAAGGACCTACTACCTATACTTACAAAACATATATCGCAGCTCTTTTTCAGTTGGCAAAGAACTGCAATTAAGGGGATACACATCAATTGGGTCATGGCTGAATAAGTTGGGGTAAATGATTGTGATGGAAAACTACTGTACTCTAACAAGTGACAAGCAAGATGCTTTCAAAAAAACCTGGAAAGATATACAGGACTGATGCAAAATGAAGTAAGCAGAATAAATAAAATAGCATACACAGTTAACAGCAATATTGTAGGATGATCATCTGTGAATGACTTAGCTATTGTCAACAATACCATGATCCAAGGCAATTAAAAACAAAACAAAAAACTTAGGATGAAAAATATTATCCACTTCCAGAGAGAATTGATGGAGTCTGAATGTGAACTGAAGTATGCTTTATTTTACTTTCTTTATATTTTTTGTTTGTTTGTGTTTTCTTTCATAATGGGGCCTATATGGAAAAATGTTTTGCATGACTGAATATTAATAACCTATATTAAAATTATTTCCTTATCAGTGTGAGGCAAGGAAGGGCAGGAGAGAATTCAGAACTAGAAACTTTAAATAATAAATGTCTTAAATTTACTTGTAATTGGAGAAAAAATATTAATATAAGGGAAAAAAAAAGATTTAGCCCAAACAGCATCTTCTATATGAAGCTTTTCCCTACTCCAACTGTTAGTGCTTTCCCTTCCAAATTACTTTGTTTTTAACTATTGTTTATATATTTACATTTATTCACATAATTAAACCATATATATTTTATATGTATTTGTCCTCTCCTTCATTAGACTGTAAACCTTTTTGTGAGTAGATTATTGCATTCTTTTGACTTCTGTCCTCACTGCCAACATAGTGCTTCTAAAAATGTGGGTTGTGACGCCATATGACATTGTGAAAAATTTGGCAAAAGTAAAAAGTTTCTGGACCCTCAACAACCAAAAATTAATTAAAAATTAAACATGTAATGAATCTGAAGTGTTTCTGGCAGGTCTTTCTTGTGTTACAACCTGCAATTTCACTGCAGCCTTGGTTCTGACCACAAAGCATGCACACTTTGCACTGAATATGCTCTCAGGCCATGCAATGCCAAAATGGTTGCAAGTGGAACAAGTTTAAGACCTGGCCTAGCACAAAGTCTGCTATGTGATAAGCACTGAATAAATTCTTGTTTTTCTTCCTTTCTGCTTACTTTCAGATGAGGAATCTAAACTTGAGAAGTTAATCTTCTTTTCCTGGATGATATAGAAATGGATATCTGAGACAAAATTTAACCTCAGTTTGTCTTACAATTATGTAATGTCTACCATGTCATGTAATTGATGCATAAATCAAATTTCAGACGAATTCTAAGAGAAAAAATGGAGGCTAGATCTTAACAACTGCAATGACAGCAGCAGCAACAGCAACAATTTTATATCAATGTACCACTTTAAGAGTTACAAAGATTATGTATGTATATTTATATATAATCTTGCTTTATACAATAACCCTGGTGGTAGGTGTTATTAGTTCTATAAATGAGAAAATTGAGGTTGAGAGAGGAGAGGTGACTCACCCAGATTCACAAAACATTCTTTCCTATTCACAACCAAACTGTCTCTAATAAATAGTCAATGTGAGAATCTGATTAGATCAATGAAATATTACTGTAGAAACTTTGGTATCAACCCTTGCTCTTCTCTCTGATAGATATAACCAGGCCCAGGCAAAAAAGGAACTTTACTACAATGGAAAAGTTGTGTTCTGGGTCACCTGTATGTTTTCTAGGTCAGATAGTTCCTCTTCGTAATGATTATATTACCTTTGTCTGGCCTCATAATCTTCGGGGGCACATGACAGTAGGTGCTATCATCCTAGAGGAGGGAAATATCGGGGCCTCATATCTATGGGAGGCTGACCCTAGAAGCAGGTAATCATCACCTAAAATATGTCTAAGACATCCTTTTTCCAGGATCAGGGATATGCTGGAGCCAGCTTGGACCAGTAGAAAAACCAACTGTTAAATTTCCAGTATGAACATTTAGGCCTCCAAAATCAGCAAGTGCTAAAAATCAGAGCTTGATTTATTATTCCATGGATTATCTAAACTTTTGATTGTTTTAATAATGAAGACAAAACTTAAAAATGTATTCTGCATAATTGGGAAATGGTTGTTAAACATTTACCAGCCTACCCCTTCCTAGAGCCCATCTTCCCTTCCAAATCAATGAGGCAAAGGGCCAGACTGTACCTCCTCTCCAGATAATAATAGTGGGACTTCAGTCTCACCATTATTATTGTACCCTTGTTCAATATATTTTGCCCCAGGTAAAATAAAAAAAAAATAAACATATGATGTCTCCTTTAACCCCCTGGGGAGGAAAGGAGAGAGTAAATTTCCTTTCTTCTACTCTTGAGAAGTTCATTTAACATAGATAAGTCTTTCCTTCTACAATGAGACTTTGTTGTTGTTGTTGTTATTGTTCAGTCATTTCAGCCAAGTCCAACTCTTCGTGACTCAATTTGAAGTTTCCAAAGATACAGGAATGGTTTGCCATTTTCTTCTCTAGCTCATTTTGCAGATGATGAAACTGAAGCAAACAATTTGAAGTGATTTCCCCAGGGTCACACATATAGTAAGTGGCCAAAGCCAGATTTAAATTCAAGAGGAGAGTCTTCTAGATTCCAGGCAAGGTGCTCTATAAATTGCATAACCTAGTGACAATGAGAAAAAAACTAAAAAGCTAGGCCCTATTTAGATTTATTGCAAGTTTAGATGACATACCAGGTCTCATCCTGTGACTATGTGTTGACAGAAGGAGAAAGATCTCAAGACCTAATAAGCCCTTTTTATCTCCTAATGTAACCTCTAATTTAAAAGAAAAAGAAGAAAAAAGATGGGAGGTAACTGAGTCCCAGAAAAGGTAAATGAATGGCCCAAGGCCAAGTAGAATTGAAAATAATGAAGATGATATTAGAAACCAGGTTGTCGACTCCAGAGCATCAAGATCAATGTTCTTTTTGTCTCTACCCCCTCCTCCACCACTACTAAAAGAGATAGAATACAATGTGGAGATTGTATAATGACCTAAGTTTAAATTTCTGAATCATTCACTTATTACCTTTGTGATCTTGAATAAGCTATTTAATGTTTGGGAGCCTAATTTTCATTACTATTGATTAGAAAAATTCAAATTAAAAAAATTCTGAGCTACCACCTCATATATATCAGATTGGATATCATGGCAGAAAAGGAAAATGACAGATTTTGGAAAGGATATTGAAAAATAGAGACACTAATAAACTGGTAATGGCATTGTGAACTGGTTCAACTATTCTGGAGAACAATTTGAATTATGTCAAAAAGTATATAAAATTGGGCATACCCATTAATATCACTACTAAGTCCATTTCCTAAAGTGATCAAATAAAAAGAAAAAAAAACATCTCTACGTATAAAAAATATTTTTAGCACCTGTTTTTGTGGCAGCAAAGAGTTGGAAATTGAAGGCATGTCCATTAATTAGATAATGACTGAACAACTTGTGGTATATAAATGTGATGGAATACTATAGTAAATAAGCAATATGAAGGTGATGATTTCAGAAAAACTTGAAAAGACATAAAAGAATCTACACAAAGTGAATTGAGCAGAATTGGGAGAAAATTATACACAGAAATGCTGCAAAGATGATCAACTGTGAAGGACCTAGCTACTTTCAGCAATATAATGAAGGACTTGTGATAAAAAAAAAATGTTAGCCACAGAGAGAGAGAGAGAGAGAGAGAGAGAGAGAGAGAGAGAGAGAGAGAGAGAGAGAGAAAGCTGATGATATCTGGGTGTAAATACAAGAATATTTTTTCTTCCTTTTTTTTTTTGCAACATGGTTAATATGAAACATGTTTTGTATAACTCGTATAGGTGATATATTGTTTATCTTCTTAATGGATGGCAGCAGTAAAGGGAGCAATATAATGTGAATGCCAATTTTAAAAATGTCAAAAACAAATAAATAACAAGTTTGAATTAAAAAAAAATTTAAAAAATTAATTCTTGTTTGGGGCAGAGCCAAGATAGCAAAGTAAAAGAAGTAACTTGTTTGAGCTCTCCGCCAAACTTCTTCACATACCTGTAAAAAATGTCTCTAAACAAATTCTAGAACAGCAAAAACCCATAAAAAGACAGAGTGAAACATATTTCCATCCCAAGACAACCTAGATGGTTGATGGGAAAGGTCTGTTGTGCCAGGCTAGGAGATGAGCACAGTTCAATGTGGACTGTACAAGCAAAGATCAGCCTCAGTGAACCTGGAGCAGGCCTCAGAGGACTGAATCACTAGTAGTTATAGAAGTTTGTAGACTTCTCAACCCACAAATGCCAAAGACAACTTAGAAGGTCAGTAGGAAAACTCTGTCAAACCTGGGTGAGAGAGGAGTGCGGTCCAGCTCTGGCTCTAGTGCAGCCCCAGGGTGGTTGCCACTTTGGCAACAGTTGCTTCCAGAGCTCTTGGCCCACAAACCATAGGTAGAATGTGCAATTGATCAGAAGGGAATTGCAAGGATCTCTTTGCTTGCATGGACGCAGGATTATCTTGCTCTGCCTGTGCTTGGATCTGGGTCACAATGCTGGGTGGTGGTCCTGAGGCAAGGAGGAGTTCTAGTGTGGCAGAGCTTGTGGCAACAGAGTAGTAGATCGTGGCAGCAAGTTCCAAGGCAGAAAAGAGTGCTTGTGGTAACTCATAGACCAGAACACAGGACAGGAAAGGAGTAAACACCTCACCTTTGATCATACCACCTTGAAAGAACTGAAAATTTACAGGTCCCTAGAAGTATCTCTGAAAATGCCTGCACAAAACCCCTGAATTTTGGGAAAGTACTCCCTCCACACTGGAAGCAGAGCCCTACCTTAACAAAGAGTTTAAAAGTCAAGTAATTGGCTGGGAAGATGAGCACACAGAAAAAAATACCCTCAGACTATAGAATCTTACTTTGGTGACAAAGAAGATCAAAATATACAACCAGAAGACAACAAAGTCAAAGCTTCTACATTAGAAGCCTCCAAGAAAAATATTAATTAGTCCCAGGCTATACAAGAGCTCAAAAATAATTTTGAGAAGCAAGTAAGAGAAGTAGAGGAAATATTGGGAAGAAAATTGAGAGTGATGCAAGAGGTCAAAGGAGCGAGGATTATAACCAAGAATCACCCACCCAGCAAAACTGAGTATAATCCTTCAGGGAAAAAAAATGGCTATTCAATGAAATAGAGGACTTTTAAGCATTCTTGATGAAAAGACTAGAGGTAAAAAAAAATGTTTTACAGTGGAGCGGACATGATGGGGAGGTGACAGGGAATCAGTGAATGTTACTCTCACAGGATTTGGCATAAGGAGAGAATAACATACACACTCAAATGGTTACAGAAATCTATCCTACCCTACAGGAAAATGCATGAAAAAGGGATAAGGGTGAAAGGTATAATAGAAAGAAGTGAAGATTCGGGAAGGGGGTAATCAGAAGCAGATACTTTTGAGGAGGAACAGGGTCACGGGGGCGGTACAGGAAGGAGGGACATATGGTTAGTTTTTCACAGGACCACTATGGAAGTGTTTTGCATGATTACACATGTATAACCTATATCAAGCTGCTTACTTTCTCAATGAGGGAGGGTGGGGAAGGAGGAAGGGAGGAAATTTGGAACCCCAAGATTTAAAAATAAATGTTAAAAATTGTATTTTCATGCAACTGGGAAATAAGACATATGGGCAATGAGGCATAGAAAGCTGTCCTGCCCTATAAGAAAATAGAAGGGGAAGAGGATAAGAGCAGTGAGTGGTGATAGAAGGTAGGGCAGTTTGGGGGAAAGGGTATTCAGAATGCAAACCATCTTGGGGTGGGGGAGGGGAGAGATGGAGAGAAAATTTGGAACTCAAAATATTGTGGAAGTGAATGTTGAAAACTAAAAATAAATTAATTGATTAAAAAATTTTAAAAAATAAAATAAAATTCAAAAACATCAATTTTCCCTACGTTTAACATGAATGCATATGTACAGGCTATATCAATTTGCATGCCATCTTGGTGTACATGGTGGGGAGAGATAGGGAGAAAATTTGGAAGTCAAAATATCATGGAAGTGAATGTTGAAAACTAAAAATAAGTTATAAAAAAAGTAAAAAATAAATTATTTTTGGCTTTGTGAAATATGAAGTCATTTTCAACTCCAAATTTATGAACTAATAATCCCAGAGTGCAAGGGGAGAGACTTGAGGCACTGAAGATATTCACTAATTTCAGGGTTTTCTGAAGGCTGGTTGCAGTCAAATGAGCCATGGTGCGAAAAACTTAGAATAGCAAGATGCAGATGGCTCCCCATGGTTTTTACTCAATTTCTTTCTTTACAGTAGGAGGATAAAACAAAGACCTTCAAGGCCTTTTCAGGATTTAGTTAGTGATATCCTGCAGGATAAGTTCAGAAGAAAATTATTTCCTACTGGTAAAAAAACACATAAATACATAGATAAATACAATAATATAAAAATAAATAAATATAGAAATAAATAAATGAATGAATAAAAGAATAAATAAATAAATAGATGAATATGTGAATGAACAGATAAATAAATAAATAAATAAATACATAAATAAACAGATAAATAATACATAAATGCAATTACCTAGACTGTCCTTGAGCATGAAAAAGCTTAAAAGAAATTCCTTGGACACCACCATGCTCTTTATATTCTATCAGTTCTTATCAGTGTGACTAATTGTCCATTGATTTGCTGACAATCTGTAATAAAATTTTAAAAATCTACCACATGTACTAAAGGGGAGAAAATCTGCTTCCTAACTTTTCAATATTGAAGGATATAATTTTAAATGTGCCAATAAGCTTTTGAAAACCAATGTGCAAAAGTACCAACTGGGACGCTTGTTTCCAGGGTAATGGAAAGAGCACTGATTTGGTGTTAAGAACAGCTGACTTCACATCATGGTGCTACCCCTAATCAAGCTGTATGATGTTAGGGGAATGATTTCAAATCTCTGAGTCACAGAATCTTCATCTGTAAATGTTTAATGATAGCATTTACATTAACAAGGTGTACTCAGTTTTTATGAGACTATAATATATCCATCTTGATGTATAGTCTAATAATTACATATACAAATGGAACTTAGCAGGGTGGGTATTTGCTCCAGTTTTTCAGATTTTGACCTATCAATGTCTGCTCATCCTGGTAGACTGTTGTTCAGAACTGCTTATAGATTTACAACAGAAGCCTACCCAACATGCTAGATAGTCCCTCCCTCTCTCCTGGCAACTCAAATATACCACACAAGCTACTCGTGAGGTTGTTCTCACTTTCAGCACATACATAGATTATCTTGTTATTTGCCCATATATTTTTGAGGAAATCAACCAAGTTGAAAGCAATTATTAAGTCTCTAATTTGATAAATTAGTAAGATAGGCATTTCAGACAAAGTATGATAGACACTGAAGACATAAAGACAAAAATTATATTCTAACTGCCTTTCAACAGCCTTGCATTCTATTGAGAGAAGCAGACTTATTTTCTATTCTCTACATAAATCTTACCCCAAATAGTGACCCTGCTACTCCCTAGTAAAGTTTTGGTCTCATTCTTCCTCATAATTACTCTTATGCAGTTTATTTCACACACTACCACCCACCATGTGCCACTGTACTACTCTCTAGGCAATGCATTCAGTTCCAGAGAGACTACTATTCAATGACTTGTACATCACATTACTAGTGGGTTATTGATTTTTTTTAATATGAATAATATTTTATATTTTAGATAGGGGTTCAGGTTCATTAATAAACTTTGCAACTTCCCAAAACAATCCAATATGCTTTCTTCGTGTTAAATTCTGAGGCCAATTTATTACCACTATCTAGTCATCAGATGATAGATAGATAAATGGATAGATACATAGACATAGATGATGGATCTAATATAGATACATATATGAATCTATATGTAACACTGATGTGCAAATATTTCTTATACACATATTTGTATATCAATTTCACACAAATGCATTGATAGATAAGCTCTATAAGATTTTTATATAATTGTAAGGCTTAATAAGAACAATTAGCATCATTCATCTACGTGTGTGTATATGTGCATATGATTCACCCTAAGTCACTTGAGTGATTACAAATCTCATTCTCAGATGATAGTGCCAATCAATTGAAATAGATTCATTTAGAATTTTGGGTAATATAAATCAATTGCTAAAATATTGAATTGGAAGGAGCCTAAAAACATTTTCATGAGCAAACACCAGACTTATTTGCAAAATGTAGATAAATGGCAGCAAATGGAAATGTTGGGTTTAGAAAATAAATTCATTTATAAAATGTTACAAAAAAGAGTGGAGGATTATGATGGGCAGAAAGGGGAAAAATGTTGAAACAGAGCTGGTGTGATGCACAAGGAAGCAAATCTATCTGAGGACATATATGGATGATTCTTTAACCTTAATACCTAATAGAAACTCATGTCCTATAATTATTGTGTCAAGAGAGGAGAAGGTTTGCCTACATACTATGATTTGAAGGAGAGAGGAAATCAAGACCTACATCCATCCCTGTACCAGAATGATACCAGGATTTCATCATTAACTATTCATTCATCATCATTGAAGAGCACTATTTCCCCATTCCTCTTTTAAAATGTGAAGAACAGTTGTAAGTCATTCTTCCATTTAACTGCAAGTACCATTTGTCTGCCAGTTTCATTTTCAGTGAAAATGTGACAGTGAATATGGCTCAGGTCTTCTAATAATATACAAACACATTGGTTTTTCACAAAGATGTCACATTGGAATTTTCAGTGACTAAATTAATGTTTGATGGATAGCTCAAACATAGATTTTTAGCTTTCCTTAAGCCCCTTTTCATTTGTTTATTTGCCCACTTTGCCATTGTATCTACAAAGGCAGAAGGGAGTCATATATAAATGAATGAATGAATGAATGAATGAATAAAAAATATTTGCTAAGCATTTACAATGTGCCAAGCACTGTGTTAAGCTCTGAAAATATAAATACAGACAGCAGGGCAGTCTTCTCACTCATAGAGCTTATATTTTCAAAAGTGAAGACATTACATAAAAATGATGGCCAGGGAGGAGTATTTGGCTTTGGAGTGTTATATGGATGGGGAGTAAATTGATATATAACAGTTGGGGAAGGGAGTTTTGGTATAGAAAATCATAGGGAGGCTAAGATGATAGATATAGCAATTAATTGACTTGTCCTTTCTGCAAGCAAAGGCAATATTGATTTGATTAGTGCATCCAGAAGAAGAAGTGGAAGTTGTGGTGGCAGTAGAATGCGCAGAGTTGGCAGTCATATGGCAAGATATCCTGAGAGGATAGTTGAATATACTCTGAAGGTGTAAGATGGTCTGGGGTTTTCAGTCATCCAGAACAGTTGTTTCAAATATACAGCCCCAAAATGAGGAAGACCTAAGTTTCAGTCCCACCTTGGCACATATTTGTTATGTCACTCCTGTCAAGACACTTAAAATCTCGATACTTCAGGCAACTCTATAAAGCAATGAGTAGCAGAGAAATTGTCAACCTACACTCAAAGAGGGCATTTCCTCACCTATTACTTTGCCCACGTTTATTCCTTATTCATAATTCTCTGCTTTAACATGAAAAATCAACAAGTAACAAATGTTTGTTGATTTATTGATTGTAGGACATACAAGTAATATGCCTGGTCAACAAAGAAAAAAATGTTCTAAGGGGTTTGGAAAGGGGAAAAGTGAAATATTCAGGCTATTCCTTATTTCCCCATGAACATTTATGTAGGAATAGTATTGAAGAAAAAATAATCATTATCCCAGAAACCTCATGACTCGAAATAGGAAAAAAAATTGAGTTAACAAGTTAATGCTAATCCTATAACCCAATACTTAGATTTATCCTTAACCCCTCTTATCTATTTGAAGCTGTGGGGCATCCCTAGCCCACTGACTTATTAGACACATTTGTTTCTTTGGAATCTGTTTCCCAGTTTTTAACTTCACTTACCTCAGGAGATTACAGCTTCTCTCTTGGCTAGATGTGGTCCACATTTCCATGAGCATTTGGGTCAATATTCAGCAAACGGAATGGGGATTTTTAAAAGTCTCCTCATCATCTAAGTCAAGGCCTTCTTTAAATGGAATCTATTCTCTATTCTGCTTTCCAGTATTTTCTTTCACCCTCTCTGCAAGGCACTGCTAATGGCTGCTCAAAACCTCTCAGGAAAGGCCATCCTCTAAGCTAATTGTTCTAATTATTTAAGTTTATTATTGAAGACTTCATACCCTCTTGTTTAATCCCTGTGCTTCTTTCTTTTGATGCCAAGCTGTTTCATTGAAGGGCTCTTATCCTTTATGACTGAGAACAGACCTTTATTCTTTTTATCCCTGGGTCTTGTTGACATCCATTTAATTAACATATAGGATTTTTGTAAGAGCCAAAATCTTCTGTATGTATGCCTCTTTTATAAATACTCTAAAAGATCAAAGAATCTGGTATCTTTTTGACTCACTAATGGTTTTTCTTTGTTGATTTCATGTAACATTTCCAAGTCTCACATGTCTTTCTTTGATGAGAGGAATGTTGCCTGGCATATATCACAAGGGGTAATCAACATAGGAGAAAGTATAGAACAAAACTACAGCACATTTCCTGTGATAGCAAAGAACTTGAAACAAAATGGCTACATATTGACTGTGACAAGACTGAGCACAATGTGATACAGGGATACAATGGAGTATAAATGCACTATAAAGAATGGCAAGTGTGGTTGAGTAGATTTCAGATCTTGGAGTCACAAAGACCTGAGTTCAAACATAACTTCAGACACTTACTAGCTCTGTCATCCTCAGCAAGTCATTTCCCATCTGGTTGTAGCAGTTTCTCCAATTGTCAAAGAGGGATAATAATAGCACCTTGGGGTTATTGTGAGGATCAAATGAAATAATAATTGTAAAGTGCTTAGCACAAGGACTGTCACGTAACAAGTGTTTCATAATGTTAGCTGATATTATTATCACTACTGGTACAAAAACTCTTATTGCCCTAGGTAACACTCTTAGAAGATAAGTCAACTAAAAGTTCCAAATCTGCTTTGGTAACCAGTATTACTTCATGATATATTGCCCACATAAATGAAATTACAGGTCTAGTTAAAAAAATGAAATGTGAAAAAAATTCAAATAGTTTGGAATTCTCTAACCTGATGCAGAGCAAAGTAAGCAGAATCAAATCTAGCATGATACACAAATATAACAATAATAAAAAGGAAAACAAAATTGACAAAAAAAAAGAAAACAACTTTAGAAATGAAGTAGCCAGAGTTCTGCTTCCAGGAGCCAAGATAGTGGAGTAAGAAGTAAGTTGCTATCACCACCCCCTTATTGACCTCTTAAAGCCCAGAAAAATACTGGCCAAGGAAAAACCTTGAAACAACTGAACCAGCAGAAGGATGGGGTGCAGCAGTTCTGTAGCCCAGGAAGCTTGAGGGATTAATGGGAAAGGGCCCTCTTGCTCTGGTGGAGGGGGAGAGTAGTACAGAATGGGAGACATTCCAGCAAGCTAGGGGAAAGCCCAACCTCAACATACCAGGGGGAGATCCTGAACTCCAGGTGCTGGAGGAGGCAAACACCAACACTGGTACTCCAGAATGCCTCAGTAAAGGCAGGGGGATCAGTGGAAACCAGCTCAGGAAACCACCACATGCTGCTGTGTATTACTGCAGCAAAGTCTCACAGTTCCTCACGAAAACTCTGGAAAGTCCTCCAAGGGGAAAAGCCCCAGGCAGAGAAACATCCCTCAGCAAGGAAACATCCATCTGAAAAGAGCAAAAGAAAATGAAAGAAAAGGCCTGTATGAACATGCAACCTCCAGAGGCCAGACTACTCAATCCTACTCCTAGAATTCCAGTGTTGCTGATTCCAACACTCAATACCCTACAGCCACCAAATGCCAGCATCAGAAGCCCTAGCACACAAAGCTAATGACCAGGCCCCAGGCTACCAAAACAAGAAGCTTGGGTCAGTACCCCCTGCTCCCCAGCAGGAGAGCTCATTTGTTCTTTTGTTTGTTTGTTTTGTTTTGTTTTGTTTTTCTTTCTTTCTTTCTTTCTTTTAATCCAGGAAATTAGCAAACATCATGAGCAAAGGAAAGGTACTATAGATTCTTATTATGGAGACAGTGAAGATCAAGGCAGAAATTGTGAAGAGGACAACATTGTCAACAAACTCACCTTTAGAATCTCAAAAGGGAATGTGAACTGGTCTGAAGCCCAAAAAAACAGCTTCTTGGAAGATCTGAAGAGGGATTTTAAGAGTCAAATAACAGAGGTAGAAAAAAAAATTGGGAAAAGAAATGAGAGCTATACAAGAGAGAGTCAGTAGCTTGGAAAAGGAAGGACAAAAAAAAAAACCTGAAGAAAACAACTCCTTAAAAAACAGAATTGCCCAAAGAGAAAAGCATTAAAAGATCATAGGGCATAGAATATGATATTCCATAAGGTGAAAGAACTTGGATTACAGCCAACGATCAACTACCCACCAAAAAATGAGCATAATCTTTCAGGGGAGGAGTGGACATTCAACAAAATAGAGGACTTCCAAACCTTCCTGATTAAAAAAAAAAAACAGAGCTGAACAGAAAATTTGATCCTCAAATACAAGACTCAAGAGAGACATAAAAAGGTAAACAGGACAGAAAAAATGAAAGAAAAACCCATGTTATTAATAAGGGCAAACTGTTAACATCCCTAAAAAGGAAGATGAAACTTGTAACTCTTGAGAACTGTATTGTTATTACAGAATGTTAAAGGAGTATACATAGAGGGGGTGGGTATAAGTTGACTTTGATGTAATGATAAAAATCTAATCAAGTGGTTTAAATGGATTTAAGTAAGTGGATTAAACTAATCTAACTAAGGGAAGGAACTAGGAGAAAAGGAAAGGAGGAGGCAGACAAGGGTAAGTTACTTTACAGGAAAAGGCACAAAAACATATTACAGTAGAGGAAAAGAATGTAGGGAAATGAGCATGGTTTGAACCTTACTCTCATCAGATTTGACTCAAGGATGAAATAACATAATCAGGTATAGAAATCTAACTTGCACTGTAGGCAGTAGGAGGGTAAAGGGGAAGAAAAGGGAGGAGACTAATAAATGGGACTGAGGGAGGTAGTGGTCAAAAGCAAAACAATAGTGAGGGAGAAGGGAGAAACAAAAACATAAACAGGCAGGAAATAGGATGTAGACAAAGACACAGATAGTAATCATAACTGTGAATGGTAATGGTAAAAATTCTCAGAAATTAGAAAGGAATAGAAGAATGGATTAAAAAAACATAATCCTACAATACATTGTTTACAGGAAACACATTTGAAACAGAGGGCCACACAAAGTGTAAAGGTAAAAGGCTGGTATAGAATAAATTATGATTCAGATGAAGTGAAAAAAAAAACAGGGGTAGCAATCCCAATTTCAGACAAAGCAAAAGCAAAAATAGATCTTCTTAAAAGACATATGGAAGAAAACTACATCCTTCTAAAAGGTACTGTAGACAATGAAGTAATATCATTACTAAACATATATACACCAAATGGTATAGCATTTTTAGAGAAGTTCAGGGAGTTACAGGAAGAAATAGATAGCAAAATTATGCAGGACCTCAACTTTCACCTCTCTGAACTATATAAGTCTAATCACAAAAGAAACAAGACAAGTTAAGGAGGTGAATGGAATATGAGAAAAGTTAGTTGTGTTATACCTCTGAAGAAAATTGAATAGGAATAGAAAGGAATGTATTTTTTTTTCTTGATAATACATGGCACATACACAAAAATTGACCATGTACCAGTTCATAAAACCCTCACATTCCATTGCAGAAAGGCATAAATGTTAAATGCATCCTTTCAGATTATGATGAAATAGAATCATATGTAATAAAGGACATGGAAAGATGTACTAAAAAAAAATTAGAAACTAAATAATCTAATATGAAATTAATGAATGGGTCAAACAACAAATCATAGAAACAATTAGTAACTTCACTCAAGAGAATGACAATAATAAGGTAGTATTCCAAAAATTATGAGGTATAGCAAAAGCACTTCTTTTTTTTTCTTTTTTTATATAAATTTATTTATTTTTAGTTTTCAACATTTATTTACACAAGATTTTGAGTTCCAAATTTTCACCCCATCTTGCCCTTTCCCCCACCCCAAGATAGAATACATTCTGAATAACTCTTCCCCCAGTCTGCCCTCTCTTCTATCTCTCCCCTGCCTTCTTTTATCCCACTCCCCTTCTATTTTCCTGTAGGGCAGCATAGACTTCTGTACTCCATTTCCTGTATTTCTTATTTCCCAGTTGCATGTAAAAACATTTTTTTTCAACACATGTGTTTTTAAAACTTTGGTTTCCAAATTTCTCCTTTCCTCCCTCCCCACCCAGTCCCACTGAAAAGGCGAGCAACTCAGTGTAGGTTATACATGTGCAGTTATGCAAAACACATCCATAGTGGACATGTTGTGAAAAACTAACTCTATTTCCCCTAATCCTATCCTGCCCCCCCATTTATTCTATTCTTCCTTTTGACCCTGTCCCTCCTCAGAGGTATTTGCTTCTAATTACTTCCTTTCCCAATCTACCCTCCTCTCTACCATTCCTTTCCTCTCTTGTCTCCTTCTCCCCCTATTTTCCTATAGGGTAAGACAGATTTCCATATTCAATTGAATGTGTATATTATTCCTTCCTTAAGTCAAATCCTAAGAGAATAAGATTAACTCCTTCCCTCTAACCTTCCCCTGCCTCCCCTACGCTGTAAGAGCCTTTTCTTTTTTGTTTTTTTTTGTGAGATAATTTATCCCATTCTACCTCTGCCTTTCTTATTCTCCTAGTATAGTCCTCTCCCATCCCTTAATTTTATTCTACAGATATGACCCTTTAATCTTCAGCTCACTCTGTGCCCTCTATCTATCTGTCTATCTATTTATCTATCTATTTATCTATCTATCTATCTATCTATCCATCTATCTATCTCCATACATGTAATTTTTTTTCCTCCAACTACCCTAATACTGACAAAGGTCTCATAAGTTACAAATATCATCTTTCCATGCAAGAATGCAAACAGTTCAACCTTAATAAGTCTCTTATGATTTCTCTTTCCTAGTTTGCCTCTTCATGTTTCACTTGAGTCTTGTATTTGAAAGCCAAATTTTGTATTCAGCTCTGGACTTTCCATCAAGAATGCTTGAAAGTCCTTTATTTCACTGAATGACCAGTTTTTCCCCTGAAGGAGTATACTCAGTTTTGCTGGGTAGGTGATTCTTGGTTGTAGTCCTACCTTTTTTGCCCTCCAGAATATTATATTCCATGCCCTGTGGTGCTTTAAGTTAGAAGCTGCTTAATCTTGCATTATCCTGATTGTGTTTCCATGATACCTGAATTGTTTCTTTCTGGCAGCTTGTAGTATTTTCTCCTTGACCTGGGAACTCTGGCATTAGGCTACAATATTCTTAGGAGTTTTCCTTTGAGGAACTGTTTCAGGAGGAGATTTGGGGATTCTTTCCATTTCTATTTTGCCCTCTGGTTCTAAAATATCAGGGCAGTTTTCCTTGATAATTTCTTGAAAGATGATGTCTAGGCTCTTTTTTTGATCATGGCTTTCAGATGGTCCAATAATTTTTAAATTCTCTCTCCTGGATCTATTTTCCAGGTCAGTTGCTTTTCCAATGAGATATTTCACACTGTCTTCTATTTTTTTCATTCTGTTGGATTTGTTTTATAGTGTCTTGATTTCTCATAAAGTCACTAGCTTCCCATTTCCTTATTCTAATTTTTAAGGAAGTATTTTCATCAGTAATCTTTTGGACTTCCTTTTCCATTTGGCCAATTTTGCTTTTTAGGGCATTTTCCTCATTGGCTTTTTGGACCTTTTTTGCCTTTGTGTTAGGCTATTTTTTAAGGTACTATTTTCTTCAGTATTTTTTGGGGTCTCCTTAACAAACTGTTGACTTGTTTTTCATGATTTTCTTGCATCACTCTCATTTCTCTTCCCAGTTTTTCCTCTAGTTCCCTTACTCACTTCTCAAGCACATCCTCTTCAGCACTTCCAAGACCTGGGACTGATTCATATTTTTCTTGGAGGCTTTTCATGTAGGAGCTTTGACTTTGTTGTTTTCTTCTGGTTGCATATTTTGATATTCTCTGTCACCAAAGTAAGATAATATAGTCTGACTCTTTTTGCAGTGTTTTCTCATGATCCAGGACAATTGTTTTAAACTCTTTGCTAAGGTAAGAGTCTGCTTCCAATGTGAAGAATGTAATGTCCCATGCTTCAGGGGTTTGTATAGCTGTTTTCAGAGATGCTTATAGGGACCTGTAAATTTTCAGTTCTTCCAAGGAGGTATGATAAGGGGCGAGGTGTTTACTCCTTTCCTTGCCTGTGCTCTGGTCTATTAGTGACCACAAACCCTCCTTTCTGTCCTGGAACTATGAGGAGGTTATCTTCTCCATATCTTCTACAACCTCCACCATGCCAATGCTTCTCCTTGTCCCAGGATCGCAGCCTAGAACTGTGACCCAGATCCAAGCACGGGCAAAGCAAGAGATTCCTGCCTCAGCACTGGCAAAGAGATCCCTGCAATCTCCCTCTGATCAGCCTCTTGATTTCCCCTCAGTCTGTGGGCTGGAAGCTCAGGAGGCAGCCCCTGCCCTGGGCCATTCTTGGGGAATGGAGCTGAGATCACCTGGCTCTCTCTCAGCACTGCAGAAACAGACTATTCCCATTAACCTTCTAAGTTGTCTTTGGTTTTCATGGGTTGAGAAGTCTGGAAACTGCCACAGCTGCTGAGATTCAGTCCTCTGAGACCTGCTCCAGGTTAGCTGCAGGTTATGCACCCATGCCAAACTGCGCTTTTCTCCCCACCCAACATGATATACCTTTCTGATCAACCATCCAGGTTGTCTTGGGTTGGAAATTTGCTTCACTCTGTCTTTTTGTGGGTTCTGCTGCTTTAGAACTTGTTTAAAGCCATTTTTATAGGTATTTGCAGGGGTTTGGGGGTGAGCTCAAGCAAGTCACTGCTTTCACTCCACCATCTTGGCTCCACCCCCCCAAAAGCAGTACTTAGGGGAAGTTTTATACCTCTGAATGTTTATATTAATAACATAGAGAAAGAGGAGGTCAATGAATTTGGCATACAAATTAAAAAGAGTTAGAAAAAGAACAAATTAAAAATCCTCAATAAAACAGCAAATTGGAAATTCTGAAAACCAAAGGAGAAATTAACAAAATTGAAATTAAGCAAACTATTGAGCTAATAAATAAAACTAAGAGCTGGTTTATGCAAAAAGAAAAAAAACAATAAAAGTGATAAACCTTTGGTTAATTTAATAAAAAGAAATGAATAAGAAAACTAAATTATCAGAATCTAAAATTAAAAGGGTGAATCCACCAACAACGAAGAGGAAATTAAAACAATAATTAGGAATTATTTTGTCCAACTGTATGGCAATAAATTTGCCAACCTTAGTGAAATACATGAATATTTACAAAAATATGAATTGCAGAGGTTAACAGAAGAGGAAATAAAATACTTAAATAACCCCATCTCAGAAAAAGAAATTGACCAAGCCATTGATGAACTCCCTAGGAAAAAATCTCCAGGGCCGGATGGATTTACAAGCAAATTGTATCAAAAATTTAAAGAAGAGTAAATTCCAATCCTACATAGACTATTTTTGAAGATAAGAAAAGAAAGAGTCTCACCAAATTCTTCAATTGATACAAATATGGTGCTGATACCTAAACCAGGAAGAGTCAAAACAGAGAAAGAAAATTATAGACCAATTTCCCTAATGAATATAGATGTAAAAATTTTAAATAAAATATTAGCAAATAGATTATAGCAATGTTTCACAAGAATCATACACTATGACCAGATAGGATTTATACCAGTAATGCCGGGCTGGTTCAATATTAGGAAAACTATCAACCTAATTGATCATATCAACACCAAAACTAACAGAAAGCACATGATCATCTCAATAGGTGGAGAAATAGCTTTGACAAAAGACAACATCCATGGCTATTAAAAACACTAGAGAGCACAGGAATGAATAGAGTCTTCCTTAAAATAATAAGTAGCATCTACTTCAAACATTCAGCAAGCATCCTATGTAATGAGGACAAGCTAAAAGAACTTCCAATAAGATCAGGGGTGAAACAAGGATGTCCATTACCACCACTGTTGTTCAATACTGTACTGGAAATATTAGCTTTAGCAATAAGAGAAGAAAAAGAAATTGAAAGTATTAGAATAGGCAAAGAAGAAACAAAGTTATCATTCTTTGCAGATAATATGATGATATACTTGAAGAATCCTACAGCATCAAGTAAAATTTAAAAAAAACTACTTGAAATAATAAACAATTTCAGCACAGTTGCACACTATAAAATAAACCCACATAAATCATCAGTATTTCTATGTATTACCAACAAAGCCCAAGAACAAAAGATTGAAAGAGAAATTCCATTTAAATTTACTGTAGACATTATAAAATATTTGGGTGTCTACCTACCAAAACAACCCCAGGAACTATATGAACACAATTACAAAACACTTTTCACGCAAATAAAGTCAGATCTAAATAATTGGAAAACCATCAGTTGCTCATGGGTAGGCCAGGCTAATATAAGAAAAATGAAAATCCTACCTAAGCTGATTTACTTATTAAGTGTCATACCAAACTATTAAAAATTCATTTTATAGAGTTAGGAAAAATAATAATATGATGCATTTGGAATAACAAAAGGTCCAGAATATCAAGGGAATTAATGAAAAGAAATGCAGGGCAAGGTGGACTAGTTGTTCCAGATCTTAAATTGTATTATAAAGCAGCAATCATCAAAACTATTTGCTACTGGCTAAGAAATAGAGTGGTGGATCAGTGGAATAAACTAAATATGCAAGATACAGTAGTCAATAAGTATAGTAATCTAGTATTTGATATCCCAGCTTCTGGGATAAGAACTTACTATCTGACAAAAACTGCTGGTAATACTGGAAAAGAATACTGTAGAAACTAGGCATATACTAAAATTTCACAGCATATACCAACATAAAGTCAAAATGGGTTCATGATCTGATATAAAGGTTGATACTGTAAGTAAACTGGGAGACCAAGGAATAGTTTACCTATCATGTTTATGGGGAAAAGAAGAATTCATGATGAAACAGGAGATAGAGAACATTACCAAATACAAAATGGATAATTTTGACTACATTAAATTGAAAAGGTTTTGCACAAAAAAAAAAAGCCATTACAACCACGATTAGGAGGGAAGTAGAAAACAGGGAAAGAATTTTTACAGGGTCTTATTGCTAAAATATATAGAGAATTAAGTCAAATTTATAAGAATACAAGGCATTCCCTAATTGATAAATGGTCGAAGGATGTGAACAGGCATTTCTGAGATGAAGAAATTAAAGCCATGTATAGTCATATGAAAAAATGTTCTAAATCCCTATTGATTAGAGAAATGAAAATAAAAACAACTCCGAGGTACCATGTCACACCTATCAGATTGGCCAACATGCCAAAACAGGAAAATGATAAATGTTGGAGAAGAGATGGGAAAATTGGAATGCTAATGCAGTGTTGGTAGAGTTGTGGACTGATCCAACCATTTTGGACAGCAATTTGGCACTACATTCAAAGGGCTATAAAATTGTTTATACCCTTTGACTTGAGCAATAGTACTTCTAGGGCTATATCCCAAAGAGATCATAGAAACGGGCAAAGGACTTACGTGTACAAAAAATATTTATAGCAGCTCTTTTTGTGGTGG
Source organism: Phascolarctos cinereus (assembly GCF_003287225.1). Lineage (NCBI taxonomy): Eukaryota > Metazoa > Chordata > Mammalia > Diprotodontia > Phascolarctidae > Phascolarctos > Phascolarctos cinereus. The sequence goes on along the minus strand of NW_027555625.1, from coordinate 28,297,950 downwards.
CAAATAATTAGAAATTGAGGGGATGCTCATCAATTGGGGAATGGCTGAACAAATTGTGGTGTATGAACGTAATGGAATACTGTTGTGCTATAAGAAATGATGAGCAGGCAGACGTCAGACAAACCTGGAAAGACTTGTGTGGTCTGATGCTGAGTGAAGTGAGCAGATCCTGGAGAATGTTGTACACAGTAACAGTCACGTTGTGCGATGACTTATGTTGATAGATTTAGATGTTCTCAGCAGTGCAAGGATCTAAGACATCTTCTAAAGTCTCATGATGGAAAATGCTATCCCCACCCAAAAAAGGAACTATGAAGTTTGGATGCAGATTACTATTCTTTTTCTTCTGTTGTGTTTTGTTTCCTCTTTCTGGTGGTTCCCCCTATTGGTTCTAATTCTTTCTTACAACATCACTAATGTGAAAATATGTTTAATAGGCGTGTATATGTATAGCCTATATTAGGTTATATGCCATCTTCAGGAGGGAGGGGGAAAGAGAGAGGGAGAAAAATTCAAAACTCAGAAGCTTATGGAAGTGATTGTTGATAAATCAAAATAAATTAATAAAAAAACTTTAAAAATAAATGAAGCAACCAATTTTCACTGGTTAGGGGTCTGGCTGTTAAGCCAAGACCTTCCTATTGTCATTGTTCAATAGTTCGGTCATGTCTGACTCTTCACGAACCCATGCACTATAGTACACCAGACCCTTCTGTCTTCCATTATCTCCTGAATGCTGCCCAAACTCATGTTTGATAGATAGAGAGATAGACAGACAGACAGAGAGAAAGAGAGAGAGAGAGAGAGAGAGAGAGAGAGAGAGAGAGAGAGATTTTCTCTCTATATATCCTTTGCCAAACCTTTCTTTCTTTGCCTTCCAGCTTTCGTACCATCAGTGTGTTTTCCAATGAGTCCAGTCTTCTCATTATGTGACCAAAGTATTTAAGTAAGCTTCAGCATCAGTATTTGTCCTTCCAATGCATAATCTGAATTAATTTCTTTAAGTATGGACTGATTTGATGTTCTTGCTGTCCAAGAGTCTTCGAAAATTCTTCTCCATTGCAACAATTCAAAAGCTTTAATTCTGCAGCACTTAACTTTCCTTAAAGTCCAGCTCTCATAGCCTTACATTGTTACTTGAAAAAACAAACAAACAAAACCAAAGCAAACCAAAAAAGCCTCAAAAAACCCAAAAGCATAGCTTTGACTATATAGACCTTTGTCAGCAAGGTGATATCTCTGCTTTTTAGTATGTCATCCTGATTTGTCATAACTTTCCTTCCAAGTAGCAAGAGTCTTTTAATTTCATGGCTACAGTCACCATCTGCAGTGATCTTTGAACACAAGAATATAAAAACTGACACTACTTTCATTTCTTCTCCCTCCATTTGATAGAAAGTGATGGGATCAGTTGCCATGACCTTAAGCTTAGTTTTTTTTCTCTCTCTCTTTTAGCTTTAAGCTAGCTTTAACAGTCTCTTCTTTCACCCTTATCAAGAGGCTTCTTAATTATTCTTCACTTTCCACCATCAGTCATTATAATTTGCACATCTGAGATTTTTTCTATTTCTCCTGGCAGCCTTAATTCTGGCTTTTGATTTATTCAGCCTGACATTTCACATTATGTACTCTGCAAATAAGTTAAATAAATATGGTGACAATATATATCTTTGTTGTACTTCTTTTCTAATCTTAAACCAAGTTGCTCCATGTTTGGTTCTAACTGTTGCTTCTTGCCCTGATAAAGGTTCTTGAAAAAAAAAAAGTGAGATGATCTGGTACTCCCATCACTTTGAGCACTTAACACAATTTGTTGTGATCCACAAAGTCAAAAGCTTTACTGTGATCAATGAAACAGAAATATATATATGTCTGTCTGTCTGTCTCTCTCTCTCTCTCTCTCTCTCTCTCTCTCTCTCTCTCTATATATATATATATATATATATATATATATATATATATATATATTTTTTTTTTTTTCTGGAATGCCCCAATTTTCCATGTCGCAGTGAATGTTGGCAAAATTTGGTCTCTACTTCCTCTGCCCCTTCTAAAAACAGCCTTCTTCTCTGGTAATTCTAATTTCTTATATTGTTGAAGTCTAGCTTTCAGAATCTTAAACATAACATTGCTGGCATGTGAACTGAGTGCTATTGTTTAGTAATTTGAACAGTCTTTGGCATTGCCTTTCTTTGGTATTAGGACACAAAATTATGTTTTCCAATTCACTAGAGAATATTGAGTTTTTCAAATTTGCTGGCATATTGAGTGCAGCACTTTAACAGTACCATCTTTTAAGATTTTGAATAGCTCAGCTAGAATTCTATCACCCTCACTGTCCTTACTGTTACCAAAGCTTCCTCGGTCCCACTTTGCCCGCGTCCAGCTCAGTGGCTGTGAGAGTCTTAAACTCTCCCTCCCCAGGAATGCTAAGGCCAGCTTAGCTCCTGATACCCTGTGCCGAGCAGTGAGAGGCAGGGAGACAAGATGGTGAATCTCCATTTATTCAAGGCACAGCACAGCGTTTTGCATCTTTGACTCATGGGAACATACCCCAATGTAACAGCGGACAAAGCAACAAAGTTTACATATATTTACCAATAGACAACGCCGAACATCTTTCCCATAAGCATAACAATCAAAGTATCCACAAATACATTTCTTTGCAACATTATCCTGACTGTGTCCTTCTCTTGTGCTGTTCCTGTAAAAACACCATGTACTTCTTGTTCCCAGAGTGTTCTCAAGCTAGCAATACTTAATACATATTTGTGCTGGAGCTGACTGTGTTTGAGCTAGCAACATTGTTTATGGTTGAGTTTGCCTAGTATCAGTGTTCTGCTGATTGGGGGGTGCAAGGTCCATGGACGGAGAACTGAGCCAGGATATTCTGCTCATGTACTAACACCCCAGAGGAGCCTTCGCCCATCAGTGAAGTCTCATGAACAGCCTGTGGCCCTCAACGTCCTACAGATCCCTAACACCACTTGATTTCATTCTCCAGGAATTCTACCTCTAGATCAGTAACCACAGGTCACTGGTGTTTTGAACATCTTTCTTGCACAGTTTTTTTTTCTGCATATTTTTGTCTATTCTTATTAATCTCTTCTACTTCAGTTAAGTTCCTATCATTTTTACTTTTCATCATGTCCGTTTTTGCAGGAAACATTCTTTTGATATTTCTAATTTTCTTGAAGAGATCTCTTGTCTTTCCCATTCTATTGTTTCTTCTATTTCTTTGCAGTGCTCATTTAAGAAAACCTTTTTTCTCTTCTTGCTATTTTCTGGAATTCTGCATTCACTTGGGTATATTTTTTTCTTTTTCCTTTACCTTTCACTTTTCTTCTTTCCTCAACTACTTGTAAAGCCTAGTCAGATAGGTATTTTGACTTTTTGCTTTTATTTTTCTTTTGATTTTTTTTTTGCTGCTGCTTCCTGCACAATATTGTAAACATCTATCTGTAGTTCTCCAGCCACTCTATTTACCAGATCTAATCACCTAAATCTATTCCTCACTTCCATTTCATATTCATAAGGGATGTTATTTAGGTCATACCTATTTGGTCTGATGGTTTTCTTCAATTTAAGTCTGAATTTTGCAATATGAGGCTCATGATCTGAGCCACAGTCATTTCCACGTCTTGTTTTAACTGACTATTTAGAGCTTTTCCACTTCTGATTGCAAAGTATATAATCAGATTTGTATATTACCATTTCATGGATAGAGTGGCCTTTTGGGTTGTTGAAAAAGGATTTTTGCAATGACCAGTGAGTTAGCATGACAAAGGTCTCTTTGTCTCTGCTCTGATTCATTTTGCACTCCAAGGCCAAACTTGTCTATTATTCCAGTTATGTTTTGGTTTCCTATGTTAGCATTCCATTCCCCTAGGAGGAATGTGACATCTTTCTTTTGGGTGGTATTATCTCCAGAAAATGTATGTTTTCACAGAACTGATCAACTCTGGCCTCTTTGGCATCAAGTGGATGGAGCCTAGATTTATATCACTGTCATATTGAATTGTGTTCCTCTAATTCTAAGAGATATAATTCAGTCATTTTTTCTCACCCTTATATTGACTATGAGGGTTACTCCATTTCTTCTAAGGGATATTTGTTCACAATAGCATATGTAATGACAATTTGAACTAAATTGACCCATTCCTGTCCATTTAAGTTCACTGACATCCAAGATGTTGATGTTTATCTTTCTATCTCCTGTTTGACTATGTCTGACATTCTACATTCCTATACAGTATTAAACTTTACAGCATTGGTCTTTCCTCTTCTCATCAGACACATTCACAGCTGATCTTCCTTTCAGTTTTGTCTCAGCCACTTCATTAGTAGTGGAGCTGCTTGTAGCTGTCCTCTGCTCTTCCCCAGTAGCATCTTCCAAGCTGAGGGGCTCATCTTCCAGTGTCATATCTTTTATCATTTTAATAAAGCCCTCCTCTTGTCCAAAAAATATTAAATTAGAGCTGTGTGATGAGATTTATTATTTCAGACCTGACCAATATGTTTCCTTTATTTTTCATGACTCTACTTCTTTGTTTTAAAGAAATGGTACAGGGCAGGGAATCATCACTGGAAAATAATAGTGATGTAAAAAAATTCTATTAAAGAGCACAGGTACTATTGTATTAAACTTTATCATGTTGGAGATATTTTAGCTCAAAAACAAGTAGGTAAATTACTTTTTACTGCAGAGTGAGACTTGAAAGGAACTTCGGCAGCCATGTAGTCGAGACCCAGACATCAAAAAGAATCACCTCTGCATCCTGCCTCAGAAGTGACAACCTTTGATTGAATACCTATAATGAAGAGGAAACCACTGCTTCCAAAAGTAGCTCTTGCTGCTCATGTACAATTCTGATTACTTCTGATATCAAGCCTATATTTTTCTTTTTTTAGTTGTTACTCATCACTCTCAGTTCTTCCCTTAAATAAATATTTGCATTGAGACCTTAGCTGTAGTAATTTCTAGCAGGAAAACATGTAAGCTACTATCAAATAAAGGAGACATTCCAAAAAAGGAAAAGAATAAATCAATAAATACAATAATTCAGTTCTTCCCATGTGCTATCCGCCATACTGATAACAAAAAAAAAAGCAAAAAAAGTCTCTTCCTTTCAGGAGATTACATTCATATTGGAAAAGCAGCAGATGCAAATCAGTGCATACAAGATAAATAAGGGAAAGGGACTATAACCTTAAAAGGTATGGCAATAGAATTTGAATGGAAGCACCATTGAAAACATCAGCTGAGAAATAGAGGGAAAAGAAGAAGAAGAAGAAGAAGAAGAAGAAGAAGAAGAAGAAGAAGAAGAAGAAGAAGAAGGTGGATGAGGAGGAGGAGGAAGAGGAGGAGGAGGAGGAAGAAGAGGAGGACGAGAACTTCCTACTTTTGATACATTTATATTATAATGATTTATGTACATATTTATATTATTTACATAAAAGTTATATATGTATCATGTATGGTCTGGCATCTTTCCCAGAATCAGGCATGCTACTTTTGCACAAAGTTTTAGAGTATCCTGAAGGATTTGGGTGTGCCTCTTCACAAGCCATCAACAGCTGCATTTCCAACTTTTAGGAGCCAATGTCTAGCATCCCAGTTGGATTTAACTACTAAACATCAATAAGCTTTTACAAAGACATATTCCTTTCAAATATAGAACTTGACCCATGGTAAAAACATCTCCCCTGTCCCAATATCTTGAAGTCATGTGCTGACTCAGTCTTAGGCACAAGTAGGCTTTACTTAGTTAAGTTCCTATAAAGCTTTGATCCTACCTAATTCAGATGCAGATGTGTAAAACTGCCAGATAACAACTTGTTTCATTTTTCATTAGCCTGGATCGAGAAAGTCATTCTTTAATGGTCATTCTTGACTTCTTGGAGTATCAATGCTACACTGTATCTGGAATCTTGACTACAGAATTCTGTGTCATTCACCTTTCATTGAGAAGACTGGAGACTATAATCCTCTTCACTTAAAAAGGAAAAAAAAATAAAGAGATGAAGGACTAAGTTTTTTTTTTATTTTGTTCTGTTCTGTTTAGTTTTGTTTGTTTGTTTGCTTTTCCCACAGAACCATGAGGCCTCAGAGAGGGTGAGGCCAGATGGCCACTGGCTTTGTAGCACTCGCTCTTACAGGTTTTCTGTGTAATTGTGCGATACCAACAGAGCCTAAGTGAAGTAAGAGTGGAGTAAGAGCATAGTATAAGGCTGATCTGGCTTTCTGAATGTCACTTCTGCCAATCAAAGGGCATCTTCTACACTGTACGATTAAATGATCTGAATCAGTTCCACAATTTCTAAACATGCTTCACAGTTTCTCCAAATTCTTCTCTTACTGTTCATCCTGACTCCTCAGAAAGCAGTCTCCCCATGACTCCACGTAAAGAGAAGCCATCCGAGTCACTTTTCATAGGCAGAAGATTCCTATTACATAGTTTTTACATATAAAGTACATAGAAAAAGTCACTTACAGGTAGGGAGACCAGAAAAGGACTTCTGCAAAATATAGAGGTAGAACTAATTGTTAAAGAAAGCCATGGATTCTAAGACTTGGAGATTAGATGGAGAGAATACCAGTGATAAAGAACAGTCTCCTGGAATATCTCCAGGTGATAGAATGTCATGAGGGAGAAACAATATATGGCTGTACATCGAGTGAGTGGAGGAGAGTAGGTTGTAACAACATTTACACCATAGGGAGTGACCAGGTTCTGAACATGAAAGTTCATCAGCAAGAAAAGACAAACATAGGTGCAGATAGGTGGCACAGTGGATAGAGCACTGGCCCTGGAGTCAGGAGGACCTAAGTTCAAATCCAGCCTCAGTCACATAATACTTACTAGCTATGTGACTTGGGACAAGTCACTTAACCTTAATTGCCTGACCAGGAAAAAAAAAAAAGACAAACATGAACATACAAGGTTAGAAGGTTGGGACAAGAAGTGACAGTTATAGCTTGTGAGTGCCTCTGGGAAGACAGTACATAACAAGAAAGATCCTTTTGCTGAAGTCCTGTTGGACTGCTTATATTGAAACTCCCTGTTTTACAGGAAACAAACAAAAAAAATAATGGATAGTGCTTTAGACTATGGGCCTTCAAAAATAGGAGAGGTTTTTGATTAATAAAAAGGAGGTGTTCTTCTGAGCTCTTCTGAGAACCAGAGAAATAAAAGAAATGAAAAGAACATACATACATAGAACTATCTTTCCCAAAGCAAGCAGTAGCAGCAAAAGGAAAGGGGGTGGAGGGAGAGCATACAACATGACATAAATTTGCCTTTTTCAAAATAAGAAACATCAACAAATGAGAGAAGTTGCCCCTATGTTATTATAGCTATATTTCTAACAATCAAATACATATTGTTATTCACTATGTTTCCACAGTGGGCAAAGTTAAAGAAGTATTATCAGTGAAGAATCTCTCAGGTTTTCTGTTCTGACACAAATTTGTGACTTTTCAACCTAGACATATTACACAGCCACACAGATCAGAGCAATCTATGGATCCATCAATAATCAATACTTGACGATCTATCAAGTGCCAGACACTTTACTGGACACTGAGGATACAAAATACAAAATGAAACAACTCCTACCCTGAATGAACTTACCCTTAGTGCAGACAGTATATACTTTATCATGACTCTACTCCCATCCAGGCCTAAAGTAGTCCCCTTCACCCTAAAGGATAGCCCTGTAACTGCGTGCAATATGTACTAGAGGAGACATAGCTAATGATTTGCTAAGAGACCTCTGAACTGACAATACTATATGCCTTGGTAGGGGCAGACAGTTTAGCAGAGAAGTTTTATGTTGAAGATGTACTGAACAGAAATGACAGAAAACTTTGGAGTAACACACTGGAGATCTCCCCAAAACTCCATTTATGTGGGAAAGCAAAGCCCCCAAATGTGTGTTTTTCCAAGCACTTCCAACCATAGAGTCTGCTAAGATTAGACTTCTCCTACTGTAATAAATCAATCAATAAAACAAGAGGTTATTCAAAAAAACCCTGCCACCTCCTTCATTGGTCCCCTTCTCCAATCCTCCTCACTCTTCCTGTGAAGTCATCCCATCTCTACTGCCTCCTGGGGCTAGTGTTTTTTTCTTAAAAAAAAAAACCTTACATTGAATATATATCTTACTGGGCACCTCTAGTAAGTGACAACTGTGTGCCAGGCACTATGCTACACCTGATGAAATCATTCATTTCTTGTTTGAGCTAAGGCTTTATCTCTTCCAAGTTAAAGAGCTCATTTTCTATTGTATAGTATTTTGCCTATTTTAATACGTTTAACTTTCCCAGTTTCTGTTTATTATTTTCTTTGATAGAGGTGTACCCTCTTTTGGGGCCATTATTTGTTCAGTTAGGCATTGCTGGAAGGCATCCTAGCAAGTACATGTTGTTACCCTGCCCTTGACAATAATCAGTAAAATTGGCTTTTATTCTTACCATCTTACCATATATGTTTGCCGTTGTTGTTGCCCAGTTGTTCAGTCGTGTACAACTCTTTATCACCCCATTTAGGGTTTTCTTGGCAAAGATATTGGAATGATTTGCCATGTCTTCCTCTGGCTCATCTTACACATGAGGAAACTGAGACAAACAGGGTAAAGTGACTTGCTCAGGGTCACATAGCTAATAGACTATATATATTAGTATGTAGTAGATAGATCTAATTCATGCTCTATAACCCTCTCAGAGATAGGAAAGTAAAGAGATAACTATAAGGAGCACTTAGTTATTTTTTTTGTAATTACTGTTTATTGAAGGTAGAGGACACTTGTAGGAACCCTTTGGAGGTGGTTTTCTTCCATCTTTGTCTTAGAATTTTAATGACCTTGCTATTTTTTTTTTTTTGAAACAAGGTTCCTACAATATTGTTTTAATCTTTGGTAGTGACTGATTCCACAGTTTTCAGTTCATGTCACATATCTCCATATTAACCAAGCAGTTGTAATACTACATGCAATTCACTTGGAGTCAATTGTGTGCGTGTGTGTGTGTGTGTGTGTGTGTGTGTGTGTATGTGTGTGCTCACACAAGAGGGTAGGTGTGTGGGTCTGTGCGTTTAGGTATAGATACACATGTAGAAAAGAATTTTAGGGAACCAAAGTTTATTCTAAAAAGTCCTGCCACCATTTTCACGGGGCCACATTTTCAATCTTGCCCACTCTTCCCATGAAGTCATCCCATCCTTACTGTCTCCTGGTGCTAGTTTTTTTTTTTAATTTTTTTTTTCAATATTCATGAATTTAACATGCACCTTACTGAGCACCTCTAATGTGTAATTACAGTGTAGCCATCACCTAGATTGAAGTTTCTTTGACAGTTAGGACCATGCTTTGTGTATCTGTCTTAAGCATATTTAGCAAGTGTGTCTTCTAGAGATGGGAGGAGCCACTCTGAACTCATAAACATAAATTACTAGAAAAGATAGAAGACTTTATGCCCACAATTTATAGGATGAATGTAACACTGTGATCTTGCAGATCTACAAGCCTTAATTTCCTCATCTGTCAAATGAACTAATAGAGTAGTAAAATGTAAACTTCCTCAGGGTATGTAATGAACTTTGTCTTTGTATCTCTAGTTCCTGAAATATTTTTGAAGGAGGCATTGTGGAGGGGTCTGAACCTGTTTTGGTTGTGATACCAAACTACTAGTAGATACACCATTCCATGCAGATGAGCAACTGTTCTGTATCTCATAGTCTTAGAGACCTATCTGTGCCATAGTGGATAAAGAACTAACTGGAGAGTCAAAAGACCCAGGGGCAAAGGTACATCTCTATCCCATGAAGGCTGTGTGACCTCAGTCAATCTTCTAAATCCTAGCACAGAGTAGGTGCTTATTAAGGGTTTGAAAATGAATGAATAACATTTATACTTCATCCCTCCTTTGTCATGAGGAAAGGACTTTTAAACCCAAGACTCTATAAAGTTAGAGCTATTATTATTATCATTTTTTATTATTAGAATTCAATGAACTCATAACCCACTTCCAGAAATACCTATGTTCCTAGACAAGTCACATAGGTGAGTCCTTTGTTTAACTCTGTTGATTCCATAACCTTGATCAATTGCTTCTGTGTTGATATGTTATCATTCAAAGAGCACTACATTTGAAATCTGATTACTTGGATTCATTTCCCAGCTCTCTTTGTGTGACATTGGCAAAGTAATTGAACCTCTTCAAATCATTTTCTCCCTCAGTAAAATGAGAAGTTTGGACTGGATGATCTTTTATGATAAAGACCCTTCTCACCTGAGACACTCCTTCCTCTGCTAAAGCCATAATCCAAAACAATCCTTATTGTTACACAATTCTTTAAAAAGGCTAATATCAATCTCTTCTGCTGCTTCAAACATTTGCTTTTTGAAATTTGTGGAATATTGAGACTAATCTCTGAAACCCCACTGTTTTGCATGTCTTGAATATTAAATTAGGCCCTGAGTTTGGAATGAACACTCTCCCCATCTAGGGGGACTCACACTTAAGGAATTAAATATTTCCACCAACGAATTCTGAGTAGTAACTTGGAACTATTGGGCCTTGATGCTATCCTTGAGATTCTCCCAAGTGACTTCCAGATTTGCTTTGAAGGGGCAAAAGATCATCTCAGATTCCAATTAAACCAACATATAATAAAGTTCCACAGAGGATGAAAACCTTCATTAAAAGTGGCATTAAATATGTATCCTCTTTAAGATCCAGCATCCTGGACTTGATAAATATAGATCTTTATTACCGAGCAAATAGAGACCCTGTTCTGTTCCAGGCATAAGATCAGGCTAACTCAGGCCTTTTCTGAACTCCTCAATCTCATGAAGAATTAAGTAGCTACACTAGGCCCAATTGGACATGGAATTGTAAATATTTGACATTCACCTTTATAAAAGTGTCCATGCTAAGCCACAATTCCTTTTTAAATTCTGCCTGGATCATTTGAAATCCAGATGTCAATAAGAAGAAAAAGTGAGTTCTTTGTGATGAAAGGAAATCACATGAAGCAGTGGAATGAGTGCTATATTTTGAGTCAGAGAATCCAAATTAGACTTCTAGCTCCAACTTTTAGTTTGTGTGACCTTGGGAATTCACAACCTTTCTGGGACTCAATTTCTGCACTATGAAATGTTCTGCACTAGATTATCCATCTTGCTCTAAATCAATGCTATGAAGATGCATGCATGTTAAGCAGAAAGTTCCATGTATGACCAATATTCAGTTGGACTACTTAATCAAAATGGTGCATGAGTTGAAGTTCAACACTTTTAATGTTGGAAGCAACTTTGGAGATCATTTCATTCATTCTTTACATTTTCAAAAGAAAAAAAAGAACACTAAGAAATATTGGGATTTTCCCAAAGTCCTACATCTGGGATTCAAAACTCATTTCCTATTACATACTCATGTCATCTCACCCTATAGAATGGCAGCTCCTTGAAGGCAGGGACTATTTCATTCTGTCTTTATAGCAACTGGTGACCAGAACAAAGAAGAAGCGCTCTTTGGTGCCCCACTCCCAACTGTCAGATGGCCTCTTTGCCCAAACCATTTTGTAATTAACTACTTTGCATATATTTGTATTTATTAACTTAATATTTATGCAGTAGTAATTTTAAATGCATTTTTTCCTCCATTAGAATGTAAGTGTATAGCAAGTAGGGATTTTCACATTCTTTGTATTTATATCTTCAAAACGTAACTGATTGGCTAGCACAGAGTAGATGCTTAATGAACAGTCATTTCAGTCATGTCAGTTCTTCATGATCTTTTGGGGTTTTCTTGCCAAAATGCTTGAGTGGTTTGCTATTTTCTTCTCTAGCTCATTTTGCATATGAGGAAACTGAGGCAAAAATGTTAAGTTATTTACCCTGGGGTCACA